>NW_012110696.1:232108-240707 GCF_000951045.1 Mandrillus leucophaeus | reverse complement strand
GAGAGGGTGAGGGGGTGAGGGTGAGAGAGTGGCAGGATGAGGTGAGAGGGTGAGAGGGTGAGGGGGTGAGGAGGTAAGGGGGTGAGAGGGCTCCGAGTGGGACAGGGACCCTGGCTGCATGGCTTGGCAAGAGGCAGAGCAGAATCTCCCTGATTGGGTGTAGGCAGCAGGTAGACTGAGAATGGCACCTCTGGGATGCCAACCTCCCCCGCTCCTGCTCAGCCTCCCTCCTCTCCTGGCCTAGCTTTGTCCTCCACTCACCCTAGTGGGGATGGATGGTCAGCCGTAGACCCTGGGTTGCTTGTCTTGTCTTTTTCTTTTCGCGGGGACAGGGGTCTCACTGTCTTTCTCAGGCTGGTCTCACATTCTGGGGCTCAAGCAATCCTCCCACCGTGGCCTCCCACCATGCTGGGATTACAGGCATGGGCCACTGTGCCTGTCCCGGTCCCTAGGTTCATTTCCTGACCTTGTCTGCAGTGCTCTGGGTGCAGGCTCCTGGACACGGGGGACGGAGGGGAAGTGAGGTGGGAACGTGGAGAGCACAGGCCCGATGCGGAGGCCACCCTGGGGGCACCACCGACAGCCAGGGGCCTGGCGATGCTGCTGTTGCTGCTGCTGCCTTGTGTTACAGACGGGGAGACTGAGGCCTAGAGCCGCCGAGTGGCCTGGCCCTGCTGATGCTCCCCCTTTCTTTCCCCACAGGACTCTAAGTTCTACCTGGAGGGCGAGGTCCTGTTTGTGAGTGTGGGCAGCATGGTGGAGCACTACCACACCCACGTGCTGCCCAGCCACCAGAGCCTGCTGCTGCGGCACCCCTACGGCTACACCGGGCCTAGGTGATGCCTGCCCGTGTGGCTGCCAGGCCAAGGCAGTCACAGGGGCCCTGACCCCAGGCCACACAGATGGACACAGGCCCACGTGGGAGGGTGAGCAGGAGCAAGGCCCTGCTTGCCTAGGGCCTCTGTGATGGACATCTCGTAGGACCCTGCCAGTCTCATCCAGCAGGCTGGGTTCCAAGGCTGGACCAGGCTCCAGGCTCCAGAGGATGAGGGGACTCTGTTGCCCCACACTAACTTGCCCTGTCCCAACCCCAGAAACCCAGGACCAAGTCGTGCCTGGGCTCCGAGGACAAGAATAGTGGTCCCCCCATCACACGCACCCCGCAGTGGGCTGGGAGCCCGGCAGGGCCAGGGCAGCTGGGTGGGGCCAGGGCTGGCCCTGGGACCCCGAGAAACGCTAAGACACAGGCTCCAGTAGGGGCTGTTGCCTCCAATAAAGCAGCAGTGAGCTTTGCCTTGGTGGCTGGGGCTTGATTGGGAAGGAGGGGATCACCAGCTTCCTGGGTGCCCACACTGATGTCCAAGTGGTGACTGCAGCAGTACCCAGGAACCCCAAGAGTTGGTTGTCCTGTCTTCCAGGGTGCAGGTCACTGAGTGACTTCTCCAGGGTTCACAGCTAGTAACAGATCAGGACCCAAACTTGGGCAGTCTGGGCTGGGAGCCCACACCCCACGCACTAGTTCTGCTGCCTTGGGTCAGGCCAGGGCAGTGCTGCTGCAGAGCTAGAAGGCCCTGCAGCTACAGCTGGTTCATTCCCTGCATTAGTGCATGAGCAGTTACTGGGTATCTCCTGCATGCCTGGTCCCGTTCCAGACAGGGGCCTCTGGCCTGGCTGAGTTCACAGCCCAGTCTGGGGACAGCTGGGTATGAGGTGCTTATGGCACAGTGTCCAGGGCAGCTGGGTGTGCAGGGACTAGGGGTTTCAGGAATACTTTTTGGAGGAAGTGACAGCTATGATGGGACGTGAACAGTGGACCCTAAGCAGGCCAAGGGTGGGTAGGGATGGTGGTACCCAGATGCCCAAGTCCTCCAGGCAATACTTGACTCAGGTCCAGCCCCAATTGGTCCCCTTACTTTCTGCCATGGAGTTCCAGTGGGTCACTCTCCCTGGCACACCTTCCAGGCTGGATTTTTTTTTTTTTTTTTTTGGAGACGGAGTCTTGCTCTGTCTCCCAGGCTGGAGTGCGGTGGTGTGATCTCGGTTCACTGCAAGCTCCGCCTCCCGGGTTCACGCCATTCTCCTGCCTCAGCCTCCAGAGTAGCTGGGACCACAGGCGCCTGCCACCATGCCTGGCTAATTTTTTGTATTTTTAGTAGAGACGGGGTTTCACCGTGTTTGTCAGGATGGTCTCGATCTCCTGACCTCGTGATCTGCCCACCTTGGCCTCCCAAAGTGCTGGGATTATAGGCCTGAGCCACCGCGCCCGGCCCTTCCAGGTTGGATTTTTAATGAAACAGACTCGGGGGAGGTCGGGGCTGGCAGGGATCCTAGGATCCTTGTGATTTTTCTTAGCACTTTATGTCAGGGAAACCTACACTGAGGTCCGCACTTGTGCCACTGACAGGGACTGACTAGGGGAGAAGGTCCTGCGGCCCCCTTCCTTGGGGTGTGTGCTGGGACCTGTGGTTTGCTGGCGGAAACAAGTGATGAGGCTGGTTAGCGGATGTGGGAGGCTGTGGCCCTAGGGGGCCATAGGGTGCGGTGGAACTGCAGGCCCTGCTGATGACGGCAGCCAGCTGCTTCGGGGAACCAGGTGTCCAAGGCCACCTCCGCAGGGGCTTCCTCTTCAGCCTGCCTGGGGTGAGAGGTCGGTGCACCACAGCCAAGGCTGGGGCACAGGGAGTTTCTGTCTCTGGAAAACCAGCCATTCCTCCTCCCTGTGGTCAGAATTCTTTGCCCTATCTGACCTGAACTCGCTTAGGGAGTCATGCCACTCCCCACTGTGGCCATGGTTTCTCTTCCTGTAAAATTTTATTTTATCATTTTTTTTGTTTGTTTCTGAGATGTAGTCTCATCCTGTCACCCAGGCTGGAGTGCAGTGGTATGATCTCGGCTCACTGCCACCTCTGCCTCCCTGGTTCAAGCAATTTTCCCGCCTCAGCCTCCCGAGTAGCCGGGATTCCAGATGCCCGCCACCATGCCTGGCTAATTTTTTGTATTTTTAGTAGAGATGGGGTTTCATCATGTTGGCCAGGCTGGTTTCGAACTGACCTCAGGTGATCCGCCCACCTCGGCCTCCCAAAGTGCTGTGATTACAGGCGTGAGCCACTGTGCCCGGCTACTTCCTGTAAAATTTTTAAATGGAGGATTGGGTGAGAGTTATGGTTTCCAGCCTGGTGCCTGGAGTGCTGAGCTAGTGGTGCACTCCAGGACACCTTTGCTTTATCTTACACGGCCACCTGGAGCCGGCTCAAGTGGCTAAAACATCCTGGGGCCCAGAGCCAGGTGATAGGTCCCTCTGGCCAACTGGACAGCTGAGGTCTGTGGCTACCCGAAGCCCAGCTGGGGCCCTGGCCCAGTCTCGCCTCCCAGACTCTGCACCTGCTGGCATAGCTGCCCACCTCTGTGTGAGCTGCTCTAGGCCTAGGGCCTCAGTTGTAAGAGTGTTGGGGTGGGGTAGGGGGCAGGCCATCGTCCTTCAGCACAAAGAAGGAGCCATGAGGGGCTCCCACGACCTCCCGAGACTTGTCGTAAATGTTCTAGTCCACATATAAGGGTAGGGTTGGAGTTACCATTTCCTGAGCACATCTGTGAGGTGCCGAGCTGGGTACTTGACAGTCATTTGCTTGGAGAAGCAGCTGCTATTAGACCCATTTTATAGGTGAGAGAACCAAGTCTCACAGAGGCGTGAGTTCAAATCCCACCTCTGCTGTGACTGGCATGTGGTCCCACTAACTGGCATGTGACCCTACCCATCCTTCGCTGCTCTGAGCCTAGACCCTGGCCCCTGCCTGGCTCCCTGCCACCCCTCATGGCCTCTGATGGTCATTGTGGGGGTCTCTGCCTGGCTCCCAGGGCTAGGGTTAGGGCTCTGGGGGTGCTTTCACTCAGCCAAGGGGGCCACAGCACTGGGGAGTGAAACTGCCCCGCCTCACCCTGCTTTGCCCTCTGGGCCTGTGAGGGTGGGCTGGCAGGAGGCCTAGGCCCTGCCCCAGGGACAGTCCTGCTTCCTCATTTTTTAGGTAGGGAAACCTAGGCTTCAAGAGGACTCACTGACTTGCCTACTTTCAAGATGACTTCAGGTGGGCTCAGTTTTGGGGCTTGGGAAAATGACCCAGTGGCTTTGGGAAGCACCCCAAGCCCAGGACGAAACATGCTTCTCTTACTGTGGTTCCATCCGAAGGACTGTGGTGAGCCCCGTGCCTTCCGTTAATAAAGATTTTTATTGTGAAAAGATGTTTTTTTTCTTTTTTTTTTGAGACAGTCTCACTGTCGCCCAGGTTAGAGTACATTGGTGCGATCTCAGCTCACTGCAAGCTCTGTCTCCTGGGTTCAATCAGTTCTCCCGCCTCACCCTCCCATGTAGCTGGGATTACAGGTGCCTGCCAAATTTTTGTATTTTTAGTGGAACTGGGGTTTCACCATGTTGGCCAGGCTGGTCTTGATCTCCTGACCTCAACTGATCTGCCCACCTCTGCCTCCCAAGTGCTGGGATTACAGGCGCGAGCCACTGCGCCCAGCCTTGAAAGATGTTTTTAGAACCAGAAGCCTCGGTTCCCACTGCTGCTTCTGGGCCACATTGTGCAGAGCTCCCCTGCTGGTTGGGGCTCAGTGCAGCCCCAGGGAGGGGCTTCCTGCAGCTCAGGATGGGCGAGGGTGGGCGTCGGGAGAGAGGGGGGCCTGGGGCCTGCGGCTCAGTGCCCTGAGGCAGGCAGGGCTTACTGGGGCCATTTCATAGAAAGGCAGATTGAAGCTTAGCAGGAAAGAGGCTTTTGAGGTGATCCAGGCCCTGGACGGGTGGCCTAGGACACCAGGGTCACACCAGGAACATGGGAGGGCCGTGCTCATCTCTAGAGGAGGGGAATAGGGAAGGACCACAGCCTTTGTCTTTGACTGTGACCCAGCAGTATCAAGCCCCTCGCTGGGCACCTCGCAC
This sequence comes from Mandrillus leucophaeus, assembly GCF_000951045.1. Classification (NCBI taxonomy): domain Eukaryota; kingdom Metazoa; phylum Chordata; class Mammalia; order Primates; family Cercopithecidae; genus Mandrillus; species Mandrillus leucophaeus. The sequence goes on along the minus strand of NW_012110696.1, from coordinate 235,771 downwards.
ACACACCCTGCCCTATCTCTGCCTGCACGCCCTGTTCCCTCCACCTAAATAGACTGCCTCCCGAGGGGGCGGTGCCAGGAGGACGCCTGTCCTTGAGGAAGATGGGGCAGTGACCCCACGAAGATGCTTGACAGACAACCCCCACCACCTCAGAAGTGTAAGTGGTGATCCCTTTTAAGCCATCTTCCAGCCATTCTCACTGGAGGGAGATTGGATGGGCACAGAGCAGAATCCTACCCATCTACCCTCCTTTGAACCCCTAGGAAACTTCGCAGGCATTCCAGGCTGCTGGACAGCTGCCCTTGCGTTACCGTCAGCTTCATCCGTGGCCGCGCTCTGAGGGGCTCAGAGCTGAGGCAGAATCCCGTTTTCATTCATTTCCTGCAGAATAAAACAACATACAGAAAAGTGAATAAAACATAAATGCACAACCTCACACACGGTTAGGAAGTGAGCATCTGTGCAACCTCCGTCAGGAAATAGTTTTGCCAGCACCCAAATGCCCTCCCCTCACAGTGTCACTTCCGGCCTCTCCGCCCTGGCTTATGTAAGTCTTATGTTCTTGTTTTTCTAAAAAGTCTTCAACACCCAATTATGCAGCCATTGCAGTATTTTCCTGTTTCTGTGCTTTATCCCCTTGAATCATACAGATGCAAGTTCTGGCAGCTGACTTCTTTGGCTCATTATTATGTCTGTGAGATTTATTTATGTTGCTGTGTGTAGTATAGTTTGTGCATGTTCATTGCTAAAAACTTCCATTGGCTATATCATAGTTCACAGATTCATTTTACTGTCAGTCAAACTTGTTCAGTGCATGCAGCCCAGGATGCCTTTGAATGTGGCCCAACACAAATTTGTAAACATTCTTAAAACATTGTAAAATTTTTGTTGCTTTTCTTTTCTTTTCTTTTTCTTTTTTTTAGCTCATCAGCTATAGTTAGTGTTAGTGTATTTTATGCGTGGCCCAAGACAGTTCTTCCAGTGAGGTCCATGGAAGCCAAAAGATTGGGCATGTCTGCAGTAGCTGGACAGTTGGTTTGTTTCTAGTTTGGGGTAATTACACACAATGCTGCTAGCAACAATTTTGTCCATGTCTCTGATGCACATGTGTTTTTTGCAAATGGGGCACAAATTTTTCTAGGGTTTGTACTTCTGGAGTATGACTTCTGGGTTCTAGGGTATGAGGATCTTTCTAAATATTGTTCTAGTTTACGTGCCCACCAGCAGTAAAACAGAATTCCCTTGCCTTCCCATCCTCGTCAGACATTTCACTTTTGCCAATATGGTGGGGTGTAGTTATGGCCTTAATTTGCATTTAGCTAATTACTAAGGAGATTGAGCATATTTTTATGTTTTTATTAACCATTTTGATTTTGTCTCCTGTGAAGTGTCTGTCATCTTTTGCCCATTTTTTAATGTGTTGTTTGTCCTTTTCTTTTCTTCTTCTTTTTTATTTTTATTTATTTATTTTTTTGAGACAGGGTCTCTGTCACCCTGGCTGGAGTGCAGTGGTGCAATCTCAGCTCACTGCAGCCTTGAGTCAGGCTCAGGTGATTCTCTCACCTCAGCCTCTCAAGTAGCTGGGACCACAGGCCCACACCACCAACCTCAGCTAATTTTTTGTATTTTTAAGTAGAGACGGGTTTCATCATGTTACCCAGGCTGCTCTCAAGCTCCTGAGCTCAAGCGATCTGCTGGCCTCAGCCTCCCAAAGTTGGGATTATAGGCGTGAGCTACCAGATTTTTTCTTATTAATTATTTTCTAATAATTCTTTATATAGTCTTGATATTATCCACAGTGTGTATTGCAAATATCTTCTCTAACTCTGGCTTGACTCTTTATGATGTCCTTTTTTGTTTTTTGGGGTTTTTTGAGACAAGGTCTTACTCTATCACCCAGGCTGGAGTGTTATGGCACAATCATGGCTTATTGCAGCCTCAATTCCTGGGCTTAAACAGTCCTCCCACCTCAGCCTCCTGAAGAGCTGGAACTACAATCACACACCACTATGCCCAGCTAATTTTTTTTTTTTAGAGATAGCATCTTACTATGCCCCAGTTGGTCTCAAATTCCTAGGCTCAATGAGCCTCCCATCTTGACCTCCCAAAGTGCTGGAAGTACAGGCATGAGATGCTGTGCCTGCCAGTTCTTATTTTTAATGCAGTTGAACTGATCAGTGTTTTCATTTTGGTTAGTGCTTTTTGTGACTTAAGAAATCCTTTCCAGGCTGGGTACAGTGGCTCACACCTGTAATCCCGGCACTTTGGAGGCAGAGGCAGGAGGATCACTTGAGCTCAGGAGTTTGAGACCAACCTGGGCAACATGGCAAAACACTATCTCTACAAAAAATACAAAAATTAGCTGGGCATGGTGGTGTGTGCCTGTAGTCCAAGCTACTCAGGCGGCTGGGGTGAGAGGATTGCTCGAGCCCAGGAGGTCAAGGCTGCAGTGAGCTGTGATTGTGCCACTGCACTCCAGCCTGTAAGACAGAGTGAGACCCTATCTCAAAAACAAACACAAAAAACCACTGAAATTCTTTCCACTCCAAGGTCATGAAGATAGTCTCTTAGATTATATTCTGAAATCCTTATAAATTTTAATTTTATATTTAGGCCTTTAATTCATCTGGATTTGTTTTCTTGCATATGGTGTGAGGTAAGGATTCACTTTCATTTTTTTCTCTCCATAGGGTTACACACCTATCCTATCATTATTTATAATCTGACTTTCTGCGCCCATCTGCAATGCCACCTCTGTCATATGTCCACATATATGTAGATCTGTTGCTGGATTCTTTCCTCTGTTCCATTAGTCTGTCTGTTCTTGTGCCAATATCAAGCTGTCTTCATTATTATCAATTATGTATTGACATCTGATAAAGTAAGTCCTTTCCACCTTATTCTTCTTCTTTGAGAGTGTCTTGAGTATTCTGGCTCTTTGTATTTTCATGTAAGGTTTTTCTCTCATATAAATTTTAAAATCAGCTTGTCAATTCCAACAATGATGCACTTGATAGTTTGGGAATTTATTATAGCTATCAGTCAGTTTTGGGAAAATTGACATCTTTACAATATTGAGTTTTCTGATTCATGAACATGGTCTACCTCTCTATCCATGTGGGTCTTCCTTAAGGTTTGCCAATAGGATTTTATAATTTTGTCCATTGTGGTCTTGCTCATCTTAAGTTTGATTTGTGAATATTTTATGTTTCCTTTAGTCTATGGTAAATTGTGTATTTTTAATTTCATTGTTTTGTTAATAGCATATAAAACACACCTTGTCTTTTAACTGGAGCATTTTGTCCATTGTGTATTTAATGTAATTAAATCTACCATCTTATTTTATGCTACATATTGTCTCACTTGTGTTTGTGTTTTTTTCGTCCCTTTTCTCTCCTTTTCCCCTTCTTTGGGATTGAGCAACTTAAAACAAATCATTTCATGTCCCCGCTTCTCCTAGTTAGACAGTTAAACACTCTCTATTGTTACTGAAGTCTAGAGTTAACTAACAAATATTTTTATCCTCCTCCTGGACAACCTAAGGACCTCAGGTGACTTTCATGTGTCTCCCTCATTACTTGATATTATTGTTGTATATATCTAATTCTAACTCAATATGTTTTAAAACTCTCACCCAAGACAGTATTTCTTTTTTTTTTTTTT
>NW_012110696.1:230607-231988 GCF_000951045.1 Mandrillus leucophaeus | reverse complement strand
GATCTCCTGACCTTGTGATCCGCCTGCCTCGGCCTCCAAAAGTGCTGGGATTACAGGCGTGAGCCACCGCGCCCGGCCTCTTTTTTTTTTTTTTGGAGAAGAGTCTCGCTCTGTCACCCAGGCTGGAGTGCAGTGGCACCATCGTGGCTCGCTGCAACCTCCGTCTCCTGAGTTCAAGCAATTCTTGTGCCTCAGTAGCTGGAATTACAGGTGCCCGCCACCACTCCTGGCTAATTTCTTGTATTTTTAGTAGAGATGGTGTTTTGCCATGTTGCCCAGGCTGATCTCTTAACTCCTGAGCTCAGGCAATCCTCCTGCCTTGGCCTCCCAAATTCCTAGGATTACAGGCAAGAGCCACCGTGCCTGGACCTTTTTTCTTTTTTGTAGTTGGAAAAGGAAGGAATATTTTAATAGCTTTAAAATTGTTTTATTATGGTAAAATTTTCATATTATAAAGTTTATCATTTTAATTAAAGAGTACAGTTCTGTGACTTTGCAAATATTCATATTATTGTTCAGTCATCACCACCATCCATCTCCAGAACTTTTTCATCACCCCAAGCTTAAACTCTGTACTCATTAAACACTAAATCCCCATTCCTCTAGCCCTTTGCAACCACCATTCTACCTCCTGTCTCTCTGAATTTGACTACTCTAGGCACCTCATACAAGTGGAATCATACATTTATCTTTTTGTGACTGGCGTATTTCACATAGCATGTCTTCAGTGTTTATCCATGTTGTAGCACGTGTCAGAATTTCCTTCCTTTTGGCCAGGCATCATGGTTTATGGGCTTATGCCTGTAATCCCAGCACTCTGGGAGGCTGAGTTTGGATTTGGGAAGATTGCTTGAGCCTAGGAGTTTGAGACCAGCCCTGGCAACATAGTGAGATCCCGTCTCAAAAAATAACAAAAATTAGCCAGGCATGTTGGCATGTGCTGGTAGTCCCAGCTGCTTGGGAGGCTGAGGCAAGAGGATCCCTTGAGCCTAGGAGGTCAAGACTGCAGTGAGCCATGGTTGCAACACTGCACTCCAGCCTGGGTGACAGAGTGAGACCCTGTCTTAAAAAAAAAAAAGCACAAAACCCCAATAAATAGAATTTCCTTCTCTGCATAATGCTGCTATGGACATGGTACAAATAGCTGTTTTCTTTTCTTTTGCATATATATCCAGAAGTGGAATTGCTGGATTATGTGGTAATTATGTTTAATTTTTTGAGGAACCACTCTACGGTTCTCCACAGCAGCGATACCATTTTACATTCCTCTTTCAGCAATGCAGAAAGGGTTCCAATTTCTCTGCATCTTTGCCAACACTTACTTTCTTTTTTTCCTCTTCTTCCTCCTTCCCCTCCCCCCTTGAAACTTTTTTTTCCTCCT
>NW_012110696.1:228156-230537 GCF_000951045.1 Mandrillus leucophaeus | reverse complement strand
CTCTGCTCACTGCAAGCTCCGCCTCCCGGGTTCACGCCATTCTCCTGCCTCAGCCTCCCGAGTAGCTGGGACTACAGGCACCCGCCACTACACCCAGCTAATTTTTTTTTTTTATATTTTTAGTAGAGACGGGGTTTCACCTGTGTAGCCAGGATGGTCTCAATCTCCTGACCTTGTGATCCACCCGCCTCGGCCTCCCAAAGTGCTGGGATTACAGGCGTGAGCCACCGCGGCCTCTTCTTCTCATTTTTGTAGAGAACAGGGTCTCCTTATGTTGTCCAGTTGAGAGAAAGGACTAGCTGGATTTCCTAGGCCGACTACGAATCCCTAAGCCTAGCTGGGAAGGTGACCGCATCCACCTTCAAACATGGGGCTTGCAACTTAGCCCACACCGGACCAATCAGAGAGCTCACTAAAATGCTAATTAGGCAAAAACAGGTGGTAAAGAAATAGCCAATCATCTATTGCCTGAGAGCACAGCGGGAGGGACAAGGATCAGGATATAAACCCAGGCATTCGAGCTGGCAATGGCAAGCCCCTTTGGCTCCCCTCCCCTTATATGGGAGCTCTGTTTTCACTCTATTTCACTCTATTAAATCTTGCAACTGCACTCTTCTGGTCCCTGTTTTGTTACCGCTCGAGCTGAGCGAATTTCGCTCACCATCCACCACTGCTGTTTGCCGCCATCGCAGACCCACCGCTGACTTCCATCCCTCTGGATCCAGCAGCGTGTCCGCTGTGCTCCTGATCCAGCAAGGTGCCCCTTGCCACTCCCCATCGGGCTAAAAGCTTGCCATTGTTCCTGCATGGCTAAGTGCCTGGGTTCTTCCTAATCGAGCTGAACACTAGTCACTGGGTTCCACGGTTCTCTTCTGTGACCCACGGCTTCTAACAGAGCTATAACACTCACCACCTAAGATTCCATACCTTGGAATCTGTGAGGCCAAGAACCCCAGGTCAGAGAACACAAGGCCTGCCACCATTTTGGCGACCACGAAGGGACTTCCAAAGCGGTGAGTAATATTGGACCACTTTCGCTTGCTATTCTGTCCTATCCTTCCTTAGAATTGGAGGAAAATACGTGGCACCTGTCGGCCAGTTAAAAACGATTAGCGTGGCCGCCAGACTTAAGACTCACGTGTGAGGCTACCTGGGGAAGGGCTTTCTAACCCAGAAGGGTTGGGGATGTTGGTCTGCCTGGAACAAGCTTCCAGTTTCAATTTCCTTGGGGAAGCCGAAGGCCGACTAAAGGCAGAAAGCTGTCGTCCCGAGCTCCTGGCAGTAGTAGCCGGTTGAGATCATGGCGCAGCCAGAAGTATCTACTCAACAGTCGCCCATGCCTGTGCCCTTACCTTTCCTTCTGACCCATACTTCCTAGGTCCCGACCACGACTTTCTTGAAAGTATAGCCCCCAAATTCTCCTTACCTCTGAATCTACTTCCTCTGATGCCTGCCTCCTAGGTTCCAATGGTTCAGACTTTCATTTCCTCTAGCAAGTTGTATCTCCAAAGGGATCTAAGGAAGCTCTAGGCTGTGTCCTTAGGCATCTAGGCTATAAACCCAGGGAGTCTTATCCCTGGTGTCCCTCCCGATTTAGGTATACAGCTCTCGACATGGGCAGTTATGTAGGACCTGTTCCCCACCACCCTTGCCAGGGCCCCAAGTTTGTAATGGCTGAGAGAGAGAGAGACGGAGGGAGAGAGAGAGAGATGGAGGGAGAGAGAGAGACGGAGGGAGAGACAAAGAGGGAGTCAAAGAGAAAAAGAAATCATAAAAAAGTGTGCCCTATTCCTTTAAAAACCAGGGTAAATTTAAAATCTGTAACTAATTATTGAAGGTCTTCTCTGTGACCCTATAACACTCCAACACTACCTTGTTGTCAGTGTAAACAAGGGCGTAGCCTGAAAACACTGAGGCCACTGACAACCCGGAGCTTTCCTATCAAAAATCCTTAACCAAGCAGATTTCCTAACAGGGGATTTAAGTCTTAATTACCATACAAGGTCTGACCAGACCTAGGAGGAACTCCCTTCAGGACAGGATGATAGACGGTTCCTCCCAGATGATTGAGAAAAAAACCCAGTGGGTATTCAGTAATTGATATGGAGACTCCTGTGGAAGCAGAGTTAAAAAATTGCCTAGTAATTGGTCTCCTCAAACGTGTGAGCTGTTTGCACTCAGCCTAGCCTTAAAGTACAGAATCAAAAGACTATCTCAATCCTGACTCAGAAGGTTAGCTACACCCTCTCTGAAATGAATTTGCATAAGAACTGTTGTTTATAGGAATGCATTTTGATGGGGCAGATGGGTTGTTATGAAATTCTCGGCCGGGCGCGGTGGCTCAGGCCTGTAATCCCAGCACTTTGGGAGGCCGAGGCGGG
>NW_012110696.1:209774-228051 GCF_000951045.1 Mandrillus leucophaeus | reverse complement strand
ATGAACCCGGGAGGCGGAGCTTGCAGTGAGCCGAGATTGCGCCACTGCACTCCAGCCTGGGCGACAGAGCAAGACTCCGTCTCAAAAAAAGAAATTCTCAGGAGCCCAGGCCAGCTCTAGGACTCACCCCTGAGCGCACAGGCAACACTGGGCACGCTGGTAAAGGACCACTAGAATCCAGCAGCCCAGATCCCTTTCTTTGTGGTCAAAGGAGGCGGGAAAACAGGTGCAGGACTGCTACATCGGTGAGTGTCACTAATCCGATAAGCAGAGCTCCATGGGTGGTTACGCACCCTGGAAAGGAATAAGCATTAGGCTCTTAGAGGACACTCTAGGACTAATGCTCATCGGAAAATGACTAGGGGTGCTGGTGTCCCTATGTTCTATTTTCAGATGGGAAACGCTTCCCCCGCAAGGCAAAAACGCCCCTCAGATGTATTCTGGAGGATTAGGATCCATTTGACCTTCAGATGCTAAGGAAGAAACGACATATTCTTCTGCAGTACCGCCTGGCCACGATACCCTCTCCAAGGGGGAGAAACCTGGCCTCCTGAGGGAGGTATGAATTCTAACACCATCTCACAGCTCGACCTCTTCTGTAGAAAAGAAGGCAGATGGAGTGAAGTGCCACATGTGCAAACTTTCTTTTCATTAAGAGACAACTCGCAATTATGTAAAAAGTGTGATTTATGCCCTACAGGAAGCCCTCAGAGTCTACCTCCCTACCTCAGAATCCCCCAGACTCCTTCCCCAACTAATAAGGACCCCCCTTCAACCCAAACGGTCCAAAAGGAGATAGACAAAGGGGTAGACAATGAACCAAAGAGTGCCAGTATTCCCCGATGATGCCCTCTCCAAGCAGTGGGAGGAGGAGAATTCGCCTCAGCCAGAGTGCATGTAGCTTTTTCTCTCTCAGACTTAAAGCAAATTAAAGTAGACCTAGCTAAATTCTCAGATAACCCTGATGGCTATATTGATGTCTTACAAGGGTTAGGACAATCCTTTGATCTGACATGGAGAGATATAGTTACTGCTAGATCAGACACTAACCCCAAATGAGAGAAGTGCTACCATAACTGCAGCCTGAGAGTTTGGTGATCTCTGGTATCTCAGTCAGGTCAATGATAGGATGACAACAGAGGAAAGAGAACGATTCGCCACAGGCCAGCAGGCAGTTCCCAGTGTAGACCCTCACTGGGACACAGAATCAGAACATGGAGATTGGTGCCGCAGACATGTGTAACCTGCGTGCTAGGAGGACTAAGGAAAACTAGGAAGAAGCCTATGAATTATTCAGTGATGTCCACTATAACACAGGGAAAGGAAGAAAATCCTACTGCCTTTCTGGAGAGACTAAGGGAGGCATTGAGGAAGCACAGCTCCCTGTCACCTGACTCTATTGAAGGCCAGTCAGCTACAGACATTAGAAAAAACTTCAAAAGTCCGCCTTAGGCCCAGAGAAAAACTTAGAAAAAACCCTATTGAACTTGGCAACCTCGGTTTTTTATAATAGAGATCAGGAGAAGCAGGCGGAACAGGACAAACGAGACTAAAAAAAGGCCACCGCTTCAGTCATGGCCCTCAGGCAAGCGGACTTTGGAGGCTCTGGAAAAGGGAAAAGCTGGGCAAATCGAATGCCTAATAGGGCTTGCTTCTAGTGCGATCTACAAGGACACTTTAAAAAAGATTGTCCAAGTAGAAGTAAGCCGCCCCCTCATCCATGCCCCTTATGTCAAGGGAATCATTGGAAGGCCCACTGCCCCAGGGGATGAAGGTCCCCTGAGTCAGAAGCCACTAACCAGATGATCCAGCAGCAGGACTGAGGGTGCCTGGGGCAAGCGTCAGCCCATGCCATCACCCTCACAGAGCCCCGGGTATGCTTGACCATTGAGGACCAGGAGGTTAACCATCTGCTGGACACTGGCGTGGCCTTCTCAGTCTTACTCTCCTGTCCCGGACAACTGTCCTCCAGATCTGTCACTATCTGAGGGGTGCTAGGACAGCCAGTCACTAGATACTTCTCCCAGCCACTAAGTTGTGACTGGGAAACTTTACTCTTTTCACACGCTTTTCTAATTATGCCTGAAAGCCCTACTCCCTTGTCAGGGAGAGACATTCTGGCAAAAGCAGGGGCCATTATACACCTGAACATAGGAGAAGGAACACCCGTTTGTTGTCCCCTGCTTGAGGAAGGAATTAATCCTGAAGTCTGGGCAACAGAAGGACAATATGGATGAGCAAAAAATGCCCTTCCTGCTCAAGTTAAACTAAAGGATTCCGCCTCCTTTCCCTACCAAAGACAGTACCCCCTCAGACCCGAGGCCCAACAAGGACTCCAAAGGATTGTTAAGGATCTAAAAGCCCAAGGCCTAGTAAAACCATGCAGTAGCCCCTGCAATACTCCAATTTTAGGAGTACAGAAACCCAACAGACAGTGGAGGTTAGTGTAAGATCTCAGGATTATCAATGAGGCTGTTCCTCTATACCCAGCTGTACCTAACCCTTATACTCTGCTTTCCCAAATACCAGAGGAAGCAGAGTGGCTTACAGTCCTGGACCTTAAGGATGCCTTTTTCTGCACCCCTGTACATCCTGACTCTCAATTCTTGTTTGCCTTTGAAGATCCTTCATACCCAGTGTCTCAACTCACCTGGACTGTTTTATTCCAAGGGTTCAGGGATAGCCCCCATCTATTTGGCCAGGCATTAGCCCAAGACTTGAGCCAGTTCTCATACCTGAACACTCTTGTCCTTCGGTACGTGGATGATTTACTTTTAGCTACCTGTTCAGAAACCTTGTGCCATCAAGCCACCTAGGCGCTCTTAAATTTCCTCACTACCTGTGGCTACAAGGTTTCCAAACCAAAGGCTCAGCTCTGCTCACAGCAGGTTAAATACTTAGGGCTAAAATTATCCAAAGGCACCATGGCCCTCAGTGAGGAACATATCCAGCCTATATGGCTTATCCTCATCCCAAAACCCTAAAGCAACTAAGGTTCCTTGGCATAACAGGTTTCTGCTGAATATGGATTCCCAGGTATGGTGAAATAGCCAGACCATTATATACGCTAATTAAGGAAACTTAGAAAGCCAATACCCATTTAATAACATGGACACCTGAAGCAGAAGCGGCTTTCTGGGCCCTAAAGAAGGCCCTAACCCAAGCCCCAGTACTCAGACAAAGAAATAGAATAGGGAACCTCATGAGGACATAGTTTCCTCCCCTCAGGATGGCTAGCCATCGAAGAAGGAAAAATACTTTGCCTGCAGCTAACCAATGGAAATTACTTAAAACCCTTCACCAAAACTTTGACTTAGGCATTGATAGCACCCTTCAGATGGCCAAATCATTTACTGGACCAGGCCTTTTCAAAAGTATCAAGCAGATAGTGGGGGCCTGTAAAGTGTACCAAAGAAATAATCCCCTGCACTGCAGGCCATACATTTAAATCCCTGTATCTTTAACCTCCTTGTTAAATTTGTCTCTTCCGGAATTGAAGCTGTAGAACTACAAATAGTTCCTCAAATGGAGACCCAGATGCAGTCCATGACTAAGATCTATCGCGGACCCCTGGACCAGCCTACTAGCCCGTGCTCCGATGTTAATGACATCGAAGGCACCCCTCCAGAGGAAATCTCAACTGCACAATCCCTACTACACCCCAATTCAGCAGGAAGCGGTTAGAGCGGTTGTTGGCCAACCTCCCCAACAGCACTTGAGTTTTCCTGTCGAGAAGGGGGACTGAGAGACAGGACTAGCTGGATTTCCTAGGCCAACTAAGAATCCCTAAGCCTAGCTGGGAAGGTGACCACATCCACCATTAAACACAGGGCTTGCAACTTAGCCCACACCCTACCAATCAGCTCACTAAAATGCTAATTAGGCAAAAACAGGAGGTAAATAGCCAATCATCTATTGCCTGAGAGCACAGCGGGAGGGACAAGGATCAGGATATAAACCCAGGCATTCGAGCCAGCAATGGCAACCCTCTTTGGGTCCCCTCCCCTTATATGGGAGGTCTGTCTTCACTCTATTTCACTCTATTAAATCTTGCAACTGCACTCTTCTGGTCCCTGTTTTGTTATGGCTTGAGCTGAGCTTTCGCTCGCCGTCCACCACTGCTGTTTGCCGCCATCGCAGACCCACCGCTGACTTCCATCCCTCTGGATCCAGCAGGGTGTCCACTGTGCTCCTGATCCAGCAAGGCACCCCTTGCCACTCCCAATCGGGCTAAAGGTTTGCCATTGTTCCTGCATGGCTAAGTGCCTGGGTTCTTCCTAATCGAGCTGAACACTAGTCACTGGGTTCACGGTTCTCTTCTGTGACCCATGGCTTCTAATAGAGCGATAACACTCACCACATGGCCCAAGATTCCATTCCTTGGAATCTGTGAGGCCAAGAACCCCAGGTCAGAGAACATGAGGCTTGCCACTGAGAGGTGACAACATGCTAAAGCCCTTGCACTCGGCACCTCCTTGGCCTTGGCATCCACTCTGGTGGCACTTGAGGAGCCCTTCAGCCCACCATGGCACTGTGGGAGCCCCTCTCTGGGCTGGCCAAGGCCGGAGCCAGCTCCCTCTGCTTGCAGGGAGGTGTGGAGGGAGAGGTGCAGCCAGGAACTGGGGTTGTGCATGGTGTAGGCCAGCGTGAGTTCTGGGTGGACGAGGGCTCGGTGGGCCCGGTGGGCCCTGCACTTGGAGCGACTGGCCAGTGCTGCCGGCCCCAGGCAGTGAGGGGTTTAGCACCCAGGCCAGCAGCTGCAGAGGGTGTGCCACACCCCCCAGCAGTGCCAGCCCACTGGCACTGTGCTCGAATTCTTGCAGGGCCTCAGCTGCCTCCCCGCAGGTCAGGGCTCGGGACCTGCAGCCCGCCATGCCCAGGCCTCCCCATCCCCACCGTGGGCTCCTATGCGGCCGGAGCCTCCCCAACGAGTGCCGCCCCCTGTGCCACGGGCCTGGTCCCATCAACCTCCCAAGGGCTGAGAAGTGCGGGCACATGGCACGGGACTGGTGGGCAGCTCCACCTGCAGCCCAGGTGCAGGATCCACTAGGTGAAGCCAGCTGGGCTCCTGAGTCTAGTGCGGACTTGGAGAACCTTTATGTCTAGCTCAGGGATTGTAAATACACCAATCAGCACCCTGTGTCTAGCTCAAGGTTTGTAAATACACCAATCAGTACTCTGTAACTAGCTAACCTGGGGGGGTACTTGGAGAACTTTTCTATCTAGCTCTCTGTGTCTAGCTAAAGGATTGCAAACACACCAATCAGCACTCTGTCTAGCTCACAGTTTGTAAATACATCAATCAGTACTCTGTGTCTAGCTCAAGGTTTGTAAATACACCAATCAGTACTCTGTGTCTAGCTAACCTAGTGGGGACTTGGAGAGCCTTTCTGTCTAGCACTCTGTGTCTAGCTAAAGGACTGTAATCACACCAATCAGCACTCCGTGTCTAGCTCAGGGATTGTAAACGCACCAATCAGCACTCTGTCAAAATGGACCAATCAACTCTCTGTAAAACGGACCAACAGCTCTCTGTAAAATGGACCAATCAGCTCTCTGTAAAATAGACTGATCAGCTCTCTGTAAAATGGAGCAATCAGCAGGATGTGGGTGGGGTCAGATAAGGGAATAAAAGCAGGATGCCCGGGCCAGCAGTGGCAACCCCCCCTCAGGTCCCCTTCCATGTTGTGGAAGCTTTTTTTGCCCTTTGCAATAAATCTTGCTGCTGCTCACTCTTTGTGTCCGTGCCACCTTTATGAGCTGTAATACTGCGAAGGTCTGCAGCTTCACTCCTAAAGCCAGCGAGACCAGGAACCCACCAGAAGGAACGGACAACTCCAGATGTGCCACCTTTAAGAGCTGTGACACTCACCGCAAAGGTCTGCAGCTTCACTCCTGAAGTCAGTGAGACTACGAACTCACTAGAAGGAAGAAACTGCGGACACATCTGAACATCTGAAGGAACAGACACCGGACACACCATCTTTAAGAACCGTGACACTCACTGCGAGGGTCCGTGGCTTCATTCTTGAAGTCAGCGAGACCAAGAACCCACCAATTCCGGACACACCACCATCTTGGAAGTGGTCCACCACCATCTTGGGACCTCTGGGAGCAAGGACCCCCAGGTAACATAGTCAAGTCTGCCAACTCCTGGGCTCAGGCTATCCTCCTGTCTGCCTCCCTAAGTGCTGGGATTTTAGGCTGAAGCCTCAACTGCCATCCTAATGAATGTTAAGTGGTATCCCACAATGGTTTTGATTTGTGTTTCCCTAGTGATTAACGATGGGAAGCAGAAGTGAATGAGACAGAATTGTGATCTTGTCAGAAAAGTCATCTTGGAAAAGCCAACGTCCAAAAGAAATGGTTAGAACAAGGGTCGCTGACTCCCATCCAGGCGGTATCCCTGACCCTTGTGGGGCAATGTCACAGAGGCTCCTGCTCGGCAGGGAGGTCTGGATTCCACACTCTTCTGCCACTGCCCAGCTCTGGACCTCAGCTTTCTATGGGTGTCAAGAGGACAAGCAGCCGTGCCCATTTGTCTTGCTGGTGTTTTTGGGTGTCAGATGCGCCAGCAGGAGGGACAGTGTGTGGGAAGGTGCTGGTCTGAGGCTGGTCCCGCCAAAGCCCTGCAGGCTCACTCCCTGGTTGTGCGGAGGTGCTGGTGCTCGCTCGTCCCCTCAGCACCCACAGGCCGGGCCCGGGTGCCAGGCAGTTGTCCTCTGTGGAGCCTTATCAGGGCCCACAGGCCCTACTGCCTCGACCCCACCCGGGCCCCAAAACTCGGCCTGGGGGCCGCACAAGGCGGGGCCACGCGGGGCAGGGCCCGTCTGCTGGGGGAGTGCGCGGGGTGGGCAGCGGGGGGCAGGGTTCCTGGACTCCGACAGCCCGTCCGGCCGAGGTCAATCACAATGAAACCGTGTCCAGCGGACGCGGCTGGGGCTCGCCGCAGCCGACCGAGCCATCGTGAAGCCATGACGTGGCGCCCAAAGCTGCTGGCCTAGTGCACTCCGTGCTGGTCCCCAGCCTCGGCAGGCCCAGGCGGGGTCGCCCCGAGGCGGGTCTGGCGGGTCCAATCGCCCCGCCCGCAGGGGACCCGCCCCTCATGGGCCCCGCCAATCGCAGGGCACGTTGCTCTGCAGTGCCGCGCGGCTCGGCCTATGGGGCGGCGCGTTGTTGGGTTGCAGCGCCGCAGGCCGCACCCAGCTCGGGAGGTGGGGGCGAGCGGAGGGGCTGAGGGGCGGAGAGGCCGGGCGGGCCGCGGCTGTGGGCCAGGGGACGGGGGCGGAGCCGGAGTCGGAGCCGACGGGCGGTGGCCGCAGTGGCACCCCGGAATCCCGCGTGCTGCCCACGATTCGCTTCTGAGGTGAGGTTCGCGAGCGGGAGCGGGGGCGGCGGGGGCCCGGTTCGGGCTGAGGAGGCGGCTGGGGCGCGGCGAACTGGGCCGCGGTTGCGGCGGGCGGGGACCGCGAGGCCTGCAGCGGCCCTGGCAGCGCGGGGGGCGGGGAGGCCGCTTCGCCGCCGAGGGCGTCTTGGAGGGGTCCCCGCGGGGGCCGTCGGCCCGGGCCGAGTCTGGGAGCGAGGGCGCCGCCGATCTGTTAGCGTGATAGGACCCCGGGGACGAGGCTTCTCCCTGGCCGGTCGTTCCTAGCCGGCTGGTGGGCTGCAGGGGTCGGGGCGGAGGAGGAGGACCCTGGCCGGAGGCTGGTCAGCATCCTGCTTGGGAGACCGGTTCCGCGGTCCGCAGCGCTGGTGGCTCCAAGGTTTGTGTACGGACGCCTGTTTGGGTACTGCCTGTCGGCTCTCGTATTTAAAAACGACGGCTTCTGCCAAAAGGGAAAAGCCGTATCTGCCGACGGAAGCTCAGGAGATAATCCTGGAACTTTATCAGCGATGGTGCTGTGGGTCACCTTTGCCCTCCTTCTCTTTTCTTTTTTCTTAATCTTTTATTTTCGTTTTTGGGAGATGTCAGAGGGCCTTTCCTTATTACAGTGACTTTTATCTTTGTTCTTGTGATGGCTCAAGATAGTTGGGAGGTAATTTGCATTCACTTTATGCATACCCACCTTGAAAAACATATTTTGGTTCGCCTGAAACTGTTGTTGGTTTGAGCATAATTTATGCCTAGAATCCAAAAAGCAGTGATCATATCTCCAAAGACCAAAAACATAGCTGATAGCTGTATGCATTACTAGTAAGTTATGATTTTTTGTGTGAAAAATTGAGATATTAATGGGGATAGGAAATAGAATGCTGATAGGTAGACTGTGTCTATGAGTAGAGGAACCTACTGAAAACAAGCTTGGAGTAGATGGGTAGGAGTTCAGCAGGCACCAGAGAGAGAAGGGCATTTCAGGCAGAGGGTATGAATTGTATGAAAGTTGATTTGTAAACTTTGGAGTCTTGAATGGACAAGGGCCAGTGATGATAACTTTTTCTTTGTTTGTTTGAGGCGGAGTCTCGCTCTGTTGCCAGGCTGGAGTGCAGAGGTGCTATCTCTGCTCGCTGCAACCTCCGCCTCCCGGGTTCAAGAGATTCTTCTGTCTCAGCCTCCTGAGTATCTGGGACTACAGGCGCGCGCCACCACTCCCAGCTAGTTTTTGTATTTTTAGTAGAGACGGGGTTTCACCCTGTTGGTCAGGATGGTCTCGATCTCTTGACCTTGTGATCTCTCCGCCTCAGCCTCCCAAAGTGCTGGGATTCCAGGCGTGAGCCACCGCGCCTGGCCTACGTTAAAATTTTAATACACCCCTTTGATTTTGACAGTGGGGAAAACTAGAATAGTAAAGTTGTCTTTTAAGGAAGTGGATGATTTTGGCATCAAAACTGTTTTTCAGAGTTTCGATGTGGTTTACAATGGTATGGACAAGCTGGTATGATTTGTTAGTTTACTACTTGTGATGTCTTTAGGTTTTAAAGTTTCGGAGACTCACTGAGTGATGTGAGTCTAAACTCTAGCCAGTCCCCGAATTGTGAGATAGTTTTCCTTCTAAAATATGCTTCGTACAAGCTGATCATTTTTTCCCCTTAATTCTTTTGATGTTATCTGATATACTGAGAAGGTTTTGTTTGGTGTTCAGTTTTGTGTTACTGATTTTGCCATAAAAACTGTTTCTTTACATGATTATTAGTTTTTAGTTCTTTCTTATAGTCTTTGACTTGAATAAGAAAAGTAAATACTGAAATGCTTTTAAAGATAAAGTATTTATTTATTACTTGAAACTTAAGAGTTAGGTTGACTGCCCTTCCTTTCTTTCCTTCCATGTTTACCTCTTCACATATACACATATGTAGAGAGAAAATAATATAAACCCCTTTTCTCATCCAGTTTCAACAGTCAATCTTGCTTCATCGTATCCCCGCAGTCCTAGATATCATTTAACCGTTAAATAGTTCAATATGTATATCTTAAAGACTTAAAAAAAAGGTAAACATGAGTACCATTATCACAGAAAATGAGTAATTCCTTAATACTTTCAAATATCCAGCCAGTGTTAAAATTTTCAGAATTGTCTCTTTTTTTTTTTTTTTTTTAACAATTTCAATCTGGATCCACATGCTATCCATACAGTGTGACTAGTTTTATGGTAGTTTCCCCCTCCATATTTAGTTTTCTCCTGTAATTT
The DNA here is from genome assembly GCF_000951045.1 of Mandrillus leucophaeus. Classification (NCBI taxonomy): domain Eukaryota; kingdom Metazoa; phylum Chordata; class Mammalia; order Primates; family Cercopithecidae; genus Mandrillus; species Mandrillus leucophaeus. The sequence goes on along the minus strand of NW_012110696.1, from coordinate 218,425 downwards.
ATTTGTTGATGAAACCTGGTAGTTTGTCATGTGGAGTTATGCACAATCTCGATTTTACTCTGTGGTGTAGTTTAACAGTACAGAATTTACTGAAAACTGGTCGTTAGGTCTAAAGGTGTGATCAAATTCAGCTTTATTTTTGTCAAGAAAACTTCATAGGTAAGTAGGCAGAAATGATTAGTAGTCTTTGTTTGCAGCCCTTGATTGTCAGTGCCTACAGTCATTTCAGTAAGCACTGAAATTGTTGATATTTGAATTCTCTAACTTCTTTTATTAAGTAGAATATTTTTATAAAGAGAATTTTTCATGCCTCCACTATTTGGTTATCTCGAAGTACTGTATACCTTTTATAGAAAAGGGAGGATAAATTCTTAATTCTTCTGCATTATTTACTAGGTTTCACATAATGAATTGGTTCGCTAACATCCTTCAAAAGTAGCCAGTGAAGCTGGGCATGCTAGGGTGGGCCTGTAATCTTAGCTGCTCCTGAGGCTAAGATGGTACGAACCTGTGAGCCTGGGAGGTCGAGGCTGCAGTGAACCATGATCACTTCACTGCACTACTCTGTCTCTTTAAAAAAAAAAAAAAAAAAAGGGACTGAGCTCGGAGGCTCAGGTCTGTAATCCCAGCACTTTGGGAGGCCGTGGAGGGCAGATCACGAGGTCAGGAGATCAAGACCATCCTGGCTAACATGGTGAAACCCCATCTCTACTAAAAATACAAAAAATTAGCTGGGCATGGTAGTGCGTGTCTGTAATCCCAACTACTAGGGAGGCTGAGGCAAGAGAATCGCTTGAACCCAGGAGGCGGAGGTTGCAGTGCCATTGCACTCCAGCATGGGCAACAAGAGTGAAACTCCATCTCAAAAAAAAAATAAAAAAGTAAGACTAGGATTCTACTCAGCCTTCTCAATTTTATATGCCTGTATCTACTTTTCTTCTAAGCCAAACATTTTGGTTCTACTTGCTCACTGTTTGAACCCACACATTTCAGTCTCAGAACAAGATGAACATGTGAACCCCGAAAATTTGAGAGGTCTCAGTTAATTTAGAAAGTTTATTTTGCCAAGGTTGAGAATGTGTGCCTGTGACACAGCCTGCAGAAGTCCTGATGACATGTGCCCAAGGTGGTCGGGCACAGCTTGGTTTTATACATTTTAAGGAGACATGAGACATCAGTCAGTATATGCAAGAAGTACATTGGTTCAGTCCAGAAAGGCGGGGACAACTTGAGCAGGGAGGGAGCTTCCAGGTCACCAGTAGGTGAGAGACAAATGGTTGCATTCTTTTGAGTTTCTGATAAGCCTTTCCAAAGGAGGCAACCAGATACGCATCTTTCTCAGTGAGCAGAGGGATGACTTTGAACAGAGTGGGAGGCAAGACTGGGTGCCATGGCTCATTCCTGTATTCCCAGCACTTTGGGAGGCCATGGCAGGTGGATCACTTGAGATCAGGAGTTCGAGACCAGCCTGGCCAGCATGGTGAAACCCTGTCTCTACTAATAATACGAAAATTAGCCAGGCCTGGTGGTGGGTGCCTGTAATCCCAGCTACTCAAGAGGCTGAGGCGGGAGAATCACTCGAACCCAGGAGGTGGAGGTTGCAGTGAGTTGAGATCATGCCATTGCACTCCAGCCTGGGACAGAGTGAGACTCCGGCCCAAAAAAAAAGGAATCTTGGCCCGGCGCGGTGGCTCAAGCCTGTAATGCCAGCACTTTGGGAGGCCGAGACGGGCGGATCACGAGGTCAGGAGATCAAGACCATCCTGGCTAACACGGTGAAACCCCATTTCTACTAAAAAATACAAAAAACTAGCCGGGTGAGGTGGCGGGCGCCTGTAGTCCCAGCTACTCGGGAGGCTGAGGCAGGAGAATGGCGAAAACCCGGGAGGCGGAGCTTGCAGTGAGCTGAGATCCGGCCACTGCACTCCAGCCTGGGCGACAGAGCGAGACTGTCTCAAAAAAAAAAAAAGAAAAAAAAAAAAGGAATCTTAACATAGCATAATATTAAACTGTAACAGAGTTGTTTAATTGTTAATGCTTATTCTGGCCTTTGTACGTTGAGGAACCTTGAGTTTAAAGGAATGAAGGGAAGCACATTTAATACAGTTTGCCTTTTGAGCTTAATTTTTCTAGAAGTACCTTTTTAAACAGTTGTTATAACTAGCGTGTAACTGTTTTTGGTAACTGTTATAACTGTTTTTGGTAACTGTTAGCTTAAGTGTGTTGGGTATATGTTTAATTAATTAATTTTTTTTTTGGTTTGAGACAGACTCTTGCTCTGTCACCCAGACTGGAATATAGTGATGTGATCATAGTTTGCTGCAGCCTTGAACTCCTGGGCTTAAACCATTCTCCCACCTCTAACTCAGAAGTAGCTAGGACTGTACAGGTTCATGCCAACAGGCTTGGCTGTTTTTTTTTTTTTTTAAGATACGGTCTTGCTGTGTTGCTCAGGCTGATGTTGAATTCCTGGCCTCAAGTAATCCTCCTGCCTCAGCCTCTGAATATGCTAGGATAACAGGCATGAGCCACTGCACTTGGCCTTTTTCCAGGGTTTTTTTTTTTTTTTTTGAGATGGAGTCTCGCTCTGTTGCCCAGGCTGGAGTGCAGTGGCCGGATCTTAGCGCACTGCAAGCTCCGCCTCCCGGGTTCAAGCCATTCTCCTGCCTCAGCCTCCCGAGTAGCTGGGACTACAGTGGCTGGGACTACAGACACCCACCACCTCGCCCAGCTAGTTTTTTGTGTTTTTTAGTAGAGACGAGGTTTCAACGTGTTAGCCAGGATGGTCTCGATCTCCTGACCTCATGATCTGCCTGTCTTGGCCTCCCAAAGTGCTGGGATTACAGGCTTGAGCCACCGCGCCCAGCCTTCAGGTTTTTACTGTTATAAGCAGTGCTCCAATTAATATTACATCTCCATATTGAGCATTTATGAGGGACATCTATAAATACATTCTCTGAAGTGAAATTGCTATGTCGAAGGATAATTGCACTTTTCATTTGCATAGACATTTCCAAATTACCCTCCTGGCCCCAATTAATATTCTTACATTTCCATCTTTGGGCACCTATGAAGTATATCTATAGATACATTCTCAGAAGTGAGATTGCCGTGTCAAAGAGTAATTGCACTTTTACTTTCCATAGATGTTTCCAGATTATCCTCCTAAGACATTATATCAGTTTATACTCCTACCAACTGCGTATTTTCTCCACATAATGAAGTATGGACACTAAAGTGACAATAGTACCTATTTTACATGGTTATTGTGAGGATTAAATGAAGTAAATGCCAAAAGGTGCCTACTAACCTGTCAGCAAATGACTTATTAATATAATTATTATTTTTTTCTGAACTTTATTACCAGCAATATTATAACCCTAGACAGTGCTTCATGAGGTTGGGAAAGAGGGTTCATGCAATTGATCCGAGCAATATATGCCTCCAAAATATTGTTATCTGTGTTAGAACAAATGAGCTGTGCGTCTAGGCCCTGGGGCCGGGGAGTCTGGCATCTGGGGCTGATGTTAGGGGACAGAGCCCACAGGTACATCTCAGATTTTGCTGGAAAGGGCATCCCTCAGGAATGGGGCACAGTAGATGTAACTACACGTGTGCCTCTACAGCCTGGAATGGCAGCTTCGGCTGTTTGCATGGGGAGGAGAAAGTCATCATTTGGGAGGGACCTTTAGAATACCCCATCCCAAACACTTCTCTCCTTCTCTTACTCTGAAGGGCTTAATTTAAATTTGCTTTGTGAATTAACTTATTGAGAATGATTTAGGGAGTTCGTTACCTAACAAATGTTTTCCCTTATCTGCACACTGTTGCTTGAAATTTGTTTCAAGGAGACAGAGCCATTAACACATTAGGCAGAGTGGTGTTATGAAAGGAGCACTGGCTCTTCACTATGGGTTTACTATGGTTTGCTGAGGGTAGTCGAGTGGGTGCGAAAGTCATAGCTGCCCCAAGCCTCCTTTGAGAATACAAAGCCCAGTGAAAACATATGTCCGTACAAAAGCTTGTGTGTGAATGTTTAGAGCAGCATTATGTTTAATAGACAAAAAGTGAAACACCCCAGATGTCCATCAGCTGATGAGTGGATCAACAAAATGTGGTCTGTTCATATGATGGAATAGTATTTGGCAATAAAAAGGATTAAAGCACTCATACTTGGTACAACATGGATGAACTCTGAAAACATGCTAACTGAAATAAGCCAGACACAAGAGACCACATGCTTTATGATTTTACTTATGTGAAATGTCTCTAATAGGCAAATCTTTTTGTTTTGTTTTGTTTTTTGTGAGACTGAATCTCATTCTGTTGCCCAGGCTGGAGTGCAGTGGTGCAGTCTTGGCTCACAGCAACCTCCACCTCCCTAATTCAAGCAATTCTCCTGCCTCAGCCTCTCGAGTAGCTGGGAACAGGTGTGTGCCACCATGCCCGACTGATTTTTATATTTTTAGTAGAGATGGGGTTTCACCACATTACCCAGGCTGGTCTTGAACTCCTGACCTGAAGTGACCCACCTGCCTCGGCCTCCCAAAGTGCTGGAATTACAAATGTGAACCACTGTACCTGACCCCCAGTAGGCAAACTTATGCAGGCAGAAAGTAGATTGGGGGTTGACTGGGGCTCCAACCGGGGAGAGTGGAGTGGGAATGAGGAATGACTGCTAATGTGTATGGGGTTTCTTTTTGGGTGTTGAAAATGTTATAAAGTTAGATTGTGATGATTACACAACTCTGAATACACTAAAAACTGCTGAACTTCATTTAGAAGCAGAGCCTTGCTCTGTTGTTCAGGTTGGGGAACAGTGGTATAATCATAGCTGACCGTAACCTGGAACTCCTGGGCTCGAGTAATCTTCGCCACCTCAGCCTCCGGAATAGCTAGGACTACTGGTGCATACTACCACAGCAGGATGATTTTTAAAAATGTTGCCACTCAAAATGTGTGGCTCTGGATCAAAATGGTGAAATTCTCTGAACTAATTTTTCTCATCTGTAGAAATAAGAGTATTAATAGTAACAGTCATATCTAACTGGAGGTGTGAGGCTGTGGTAAGCAAACTTACAGTGCTTACAATATGTGAGGATTCTGTCAGTGTGCTTTCTTTCCTTCTTTTCCAGAACATACAGGATGGAGGATCAGGCTTTAAGAGGGAAAGACACAGAAGATGCAATAGAGAGCACTGTAGCTCTTTTTTTTTTTTTTTTTTGTCTCTCTTTCCCTCTCTCTCAAAATAAAGCCTATGTAGAGGTATTTTTTTGTCTGATACAGCTGAGTATGTTTGCAGTTTAGTAGGAACTTTGTGGTTAAACCATGCTTTCTAAGATTTTCTTAAGAGGCCAACCTTGTTGCCAGATGATACCATTAATCAAGTTATTGTCGAATAGGGCTTCAGGCAGGAAGCAAGGTTAGGAATGGTCTTTAGTCTCATAGATTGAACTCCCTTTTCGTTTGAGTGTCTGTCTACTTCAGTAGGAAGGGATGTGATGTTGATTGACCAGTCTTTAGGGGAAATAGATGACCTCCACCATCCAGATACTCATTTTTTGTTCTTTTCTTTCTTCTTCTTATTTTATTTTATTTTATTTTTTTTGAGAGAGAGTCTCACCTTTTCGCCCAGGCTGGAGTACAGTGGCGCGATCTTGACTCACTGCACCTCTGCCTCCCGGGTTCAAGTGATTCTTGTGCCCCAGCCTCCTGGGTACCTGGGACTGCAGGTGCACACACCACACCCGGCTGATTTTTGTAGAGATGGGGTTTCGCAGATACTCCATTTCAGCTTTTTTCTGAGCATCGTCTCCAGGGACTCAAGCACACATGCTTTGACAACAGAATCACCAGCAATGTCGCTGACCTAGGGTGTCTGCAGCATTCAGTGTCTTCTGTTTTCTGTACTAGGTGTTTGATTGTTTTGTAAAGCAGGAAGTTTTTATTTTATTTTTTTGGAGACAGAGTCTTGCTCTGTCACCCAGTCTGAAGTACAGTGGTGCGATCTTGGCTCTCACTGCAGCCTTGATCTCGTGGGCCCAAGCAGTCCTCCCACCCAGCTTCCTGAGCAGCTGGGCCTACAGACCCACTCCACCACACCCAGCTAACTAAAAAAAAATTTTTATGTAGAGACGAGGCCTTGCTATGTTGCCCAGGCAGGCCTGAAGGTGCTTTTAAACTCAGATAACCAGGACATTTGTGGCTGTGGAAATAGCTGTAATCTAACCATCAGAGTTGTTTTAAGAATACAAATTACATATAGTGTTTAAAGCATAATGAATGTACAGGTTGCTAGATTGGGGTTTACTCTCTTCTTTTTGTAACTTTTTAGAAGTTGGTCACTTTTTTTTTTTTTTTTTTTTGAGACAGGTTCTCACTGTGTTGCCCAGGCTGGAGTGCAGTGGCACGATCTTGACTCCCGGAAACCTCTGTCTCCCGGTTTCAAGCAATTCTCCCACCTCAGCCTCCCCAGTACCTGGGATTATAGGAGCCCATCACACCCAGCTAATTTTTGTAATTTTAATAGAGATAGGGTTTCATGATGTTGGCCAGGCTGGACTCAAACACCTGACCTCAGGTGATCTGCCCACCTTAGCCTCCCAAAGTGCTGGGATTATAAGTGTGAGCCACCGGCATCTTTTTCTAATTTAAGTGTTTAAGGCTATATGGCTCTCTAGAAGCATCTCTTTAGTGAAGCCAATAGTTTCCAACTGTAATATTTTTATTACTAAATAATGTATGTTTAAATTTTCATTATGATTTCCTGTTTGACCCATAAATTATTTTTAAATGTACCTTTAAATTTCTAAATATATGGTTTTAAGAAACTCTTCTGTTATTATGTTGTGTTTTTTTCTTTGAGACTGAGTTTTGCTCTTGTCGCCCAGACTGGAGTGCAGTGGTGCAATCTTGGCTCACCGCAACCTTCGCCTCCCAGGTTCAAGCGATTCTCCTGCCTTAGCCTCCCAAGTAGCTGGGATTACAGGTGCCCACCACCACACCTGGCTAGTTTTTGTATTTTTTGTAGAGACGGGGTTTCACCACGTTGGCCAGGGCGGTCTCGAACTCCTGACCTCAGCCTCCCAGAGTGCTGGGATTACAGGCGTGAGGCACCGCACCTGGCTGTTACTATGTTTTAATTGCATTGCACCCAGAGAAATGGCTTGTGTGCTGCTGATTCCCTGGAATTTGTTGTGATTTTCTTTATTGCCAGATATGACACGAATGTTTATAAACACTCCTTGTATTCTAAAGAATATGGGCTGGGTACAGTGGCTCATGCCTGTAATCCCAGCACTTTGGGAGGCCGAGGTGGGTAGATCACCTGAGATCAGGAGTTCGAGACCAGCTTGGCCAACATGGTGAAACCCCATCTGTACTAAAAATACAAAAATATTAGCCTGGCGTGATGGCACACACGTATAATACCAGCTACTAGGGAGGCTGAGGCAGGAGCATTGCTTGAACCCAGGAGGCGGAGGCTGCAGTGAGCCAAGATCATGCCACTGCTTTCCAGCCTGGGCTACAGAAGACTCCATCTTAAAAAAACAAGCAAGCAAGCAAGAAACAACATGTATTTAATTTGTGTGAGAAAGCAGGGAGGTGCAAAGTTCTATATATCTCTAATGATCTAACTTGTTACTTGCATTGCTCGTATTTCTTATTTACTGTTACTGATTTGAGCAATGTAGTAGATTATTATGGTAATCTCATTATGGTAGATTTGTCAATTTCTCTGTGAGTGCTAGCAATTTTTGGTTCATATATGTTGACAGTATTTTATTAGGTGTGTATAACCTTGTACTTTTCATCTTCCTGTTGAATTGTACTTAGGTTTGTGGCCTTTTCCATTCTGAATAAATGCTTTTATTTTCTTGGTCTTCATTGTCTGATATTAATATAGTTACTCCAGCTTTGTTTTGGTTGGTGTTTGCCTGGTGTTTGTATTTTTGTCCATTTATTTTCAGACTGTGTTCTGTTTCATGGGTATATTAGTATTTTTATGACTCCTGTAACAAGTTACCACGTACGTGGTGCTTTAAAATGACAGAAATTATTCTCTCATAGTTCTGGAGGCCAGAAGTTTGAACACAATATCACTGGACCAAAATCAAGGTGTTGCTAGGGCTGTGCGTTGTTCCTTTGGAGGTGATATGGGAGAATCTGTTCCTCGCCTGTTCCAGCTTCTCATGGCTGCCACATTCCTTGGCTGTGGCTGCATCACTCCAATCTTTGTGACCCGGGTTAGATTGCTTTCTTGTCTTCTGTGTGCTTAAATGTCCCCCACCTCAATTTTATAAGGATACTGTGATTACATTCAGGGCCCACCCAGGTAATCCAGGATAGTCTCACAATCCCAAAATACTTACTTTATATGGCAAAGACTACAGATATAATTAATATTTACAGGTTCTAGGCATTATTTGGACCTTTTAATTTGGGGACTGTTATTCAGCTTACTAAAAGAGTGTCTCTTATAAGTTACCTATAATTTCTGTCTTTTAACTGGCATAATTTAGTACATTTATATTATGATTCTGATAAATTTGTACTTTCTTTATCATCTTAGATTTTGTGTTCTGTTTCTTTTTTTTCTCCCCATGCTTGCCTTTTTAAACAACTGGGAGTTTTTTTTTTTTTTTTTTTTT
>NW_012110696.1:192965-209554 GCF_000951045.1 Mandrillus leucophaeus | reverse complement strand
CCTGATGTCGGCTCACTGCAAGCTCCGCCTCCCGGGTTCACGCCATTCTCCTGCCTCAGCCTCCCAAGTAGCTGGGACTACAGGCGCCCACCACCACTCCGGCTAGTTTTTTGTATTTTTAGTAGAGATGGGGTTTCACTGTGTTAGCCAGAATGGTCTCAATCTCCTGACCTCGTGATCCACCCAACTTGGCCTCCCAATTTTTTTTTTTTTTTTAAAGACACAGTCTTCCTCTGACACTCAGGCTGGAGGGCACAAGTTTTTTTCTTTTCTTTTTTTTGAGACAGGTTCTCACTCTTTCACCCAGGCCTCAGTGCAGTGATGCAGTCACTGCTCACTGCAGCCTTGACCTCCTGGACTCTAGTCATCCTCCCACCTCAGCCCTCAAGTAGCTAGGACTACAGGCACATGCTACCATGCCCAGCTAATTTTTGTATTTTTTTTTTGAAACCGGGTTTTGCTGTGTTGCTTAGGCTAGTCTCAAACTCCGGGACTCAAGTGATCTGTCTGCCTCAGTCTCCCAGAGTGTTAGGATTACAAGCGTGAGCCACGATTGGGCATGGTGGTGCATGGCTGTAATCCTAGCTACTTGGAAATTATTTCACACAAGTTCTTTAAAAAAAAAAAAAAAAAATAGAGACGGATCTCACTATTATATTGCCCAGGCTGGTCTTGAATTCCTGGGCTCAAGTATCCTCCCACCTCAGCCTTCCAAAGTGCTAGGATTACAGGCATGAGCTACCACTCCCAACCTTCACCTAAGTTCTTGAAAGATAATTTTACTTGATATAGAAATCTAGATTGACAGTTATTTCTTTCCAGCATTTTGGAGTTATCCTACTGTTTTCTACTTTTGTTGTTTCTGTTGGCAAGTTTGACAGTAGTCAGTTTGTTATTCCCTTGTAGGTGATCTGTCTTTTTTCCTTCCGGCTTCTGTTAGAAGTTTCTTTTCTTTATTTTGGCCTTGGCTATTCTGCATATTCATTACAATGTGTGTAAGGTATGAATTTATCTTTATTTATTTTGCTTGGTTTTTGTAGGTTCATATCTTTCAGCTCTGGGAAGTTGTCAGACATTTTCTCTTGGAATATTTACCCTTCCGTATTTATTATTTCTGCATGTAACTCAAGTAAATGGTTTCTAGACTGTTTTTTTTTTTCTTTTTTTCCCCCTGAGATGGAGTCTTGCTCTATTGCCCAGGCTGGAGTGCTCTGGCGTGAACTCCGCTCACTGCAACCTCCACCTCCTGGGTTCAAGTGATTTTCCCATCTCAGACTCCCAAGTCGCTGGGACTACAGGTGTGCACCACCACATCTGGCTAATTTTTGTATTTTTAATAGAGACGGGGTTTCACTATGTCAGCCAGTCTGGTCTCAAACTCCTGACCTCAGGTGATTCACCCACCTCAGCCTCCCAAAGTGCTGGAATTACAGGTTTGAGCCATCACACCCGGCCAACTTTCTTATTTTGTTGTTTTTTATATTTTATTTTTTTTGAGATGGAGTCTTGCTTTGTTGCCTAGGCTGGAGGGCAGTGGTGGGATCTCAGGCCACTGCAACCTTCACCTCCCGGGTTCAAGCAGTTCTCCTGCCTCAGTCTCCCGAGTAGCTGGGACTACAGGTGCGTGCTACCACGCCCGGCTAATTTTTAGTATTTTTAGTAGAGACGGGGTTTCACCGTTTTAGCCAGGATGGTCTCGAACTCCTGACCTCGTGATGCACCTGTCTCGGCCTCCCAAAGTGCTGGGATTACAGGCGTGAGCCACTGCGCCCGGCCCTTATTCTGTTATTTATATCTCTTCTTTCATATTTTGCATCTCTTTTTCTCCTTGTACTGGTTTCTGGGTAATTGTTTCTTTTTTTCTTTCTTTTTTTTTTTGAGATGGAGTCTTGCTCTGTCGCCCAGGCTGGAGTGCAGTGACTCGATCTTGGCTCATTGCAAGCTCCACCTCCCGGGTTCACGCCATTTTCCTGTCTCAGCCTCCTGGGCAGCTGGGCCTACAGGCACCCGCCACCACGCCCGGCTAATTTTTTTGTGTTTTTAGTGGAGACGGGGTTTCACAGTGTTGACCAGGATGGTCTCGATCTCCTGACCTCATGATCCGCCTGCCTCAGCCTCCCAAAGTGCTGGGATTACAGGCGTGAGCACCCAGCCAGGGTAGTTTTTTTAAAGCTATGTTTTAGTTCACAGATTCCTCTGTGTCTAAGCTGTTATTCATTTTTTGACCTAAAAATTCAATTTAAAGTTTTTTTTTTATTCTAAAAATTAGTAGGCATGGTGGTGCTCCTGTAGTCTGAGTCTCAGCTACTCAAGAGGCTGAAGCTAGAGGATCACTTGAGCCCTGGAGTTTGAGACCAATGTGGGCAAATCGAAACCCCGTCTCTACATAAAATACAAAAATTAGCTGGGCATGATGGGGCGCACTTGTGGTCCCAGCTGCTCAGGAGGCTGAGGTGGGAGGATCGCTTGAGCCCAGGAGGCAGAGGTTGCAGTGAGCTGAGATTGTACCACTGCACTCCAACCTGGGCAACACAGCAAGACCCTGTCTCACAAAGAAAATCTGAGTGGTAGGGATTTTCAAGTATTTGTGTTAGTTGAGGTCTCCAAATGGAAATAGTGATTGGAAACTAGTTTAAAACATACAAAAGGTGTATTCAGTGTGAGGTTGGTTCCAAAGTGCACGGTTTGACAGCCCAGGGAGCGAGTGAGGTGTGTTGTTGGTGTTTTCCGTGATACAGGGGAACTGACTCCAGTGTGGCCAGCATACAAGACTTTGGTAAAATCATTACTTTGTTCTAGAACTTGATTTTAGCATCTGTGAAATGACTGGGTGACTTCTAAAGTTCCTTCTGGGGCAGAAAATATATGCTTCTAAGGTTCTGTCTCATTGCTTTTTTTAAAATTATAATATAATAATTTAATAACCATTTATTTAAGATCTGTGTTCACAGCATTATGTTAGGAATATTGGAATTAAAGCATTGTAATAGCTCTTGCCTTCAGTAAGCTTGCAGTCTGGCAGTTGGATTGAAAAAATGACCATACGCAGCAGTGATACAGCCTCTAAGAGGGAACTCCACTATGTGGTAGAGATATGTGTCCCCCCTGCAAATACCAGGAAAGACCGTTAATTATTGTCCATTACAGAATGATGTTCTGGTGTCCTTTTTAGAGAGATTCAGTCAGTCTTTAAAGATAATGCCGTTGCTGCTACTGCTAATAATAATAGTGATAGCTACCACTTACTGAGTGTTTACTATGTACCTTGTACTAAACACTTGACATAAGTTAACTCATTTAATCTTAAACCAAGGAAGTAGATAATGATTCTCATTTTACAGATGAAGAAACTGAAATAGAGAGAGAGATGAAGAAATGTGCCTAAGGTTACGTAGTTTAATGAACTGGAATCAGAACCTGGGTTGTCTGGCCTTAGAGTTATAAACCATAGATAGGAATTGAGCACATTTATTAATCAGCATTGCGAGGCTAATGGAATTTTGATAAAGACCCAAACCAGGTTCTTTTCTGCACCAGCGATACTAGACATACTGTGGAAATATAAACAGGATAGGGTGCATTAAAGTTCACTCACATTTTTTCAGTTAGACAGATGGTTATCTTTAGTTGCTTCACTCAGAGTCATTTTCAAAACCACACCCAAGGCCAGGCAGTGGCTCATGCCTGTATTCTTAGCAGTTTGAGAAGCTGAGGTCAGAAGATCACTTGAAGCCAGGAGTTTGAGACCAACCTTGTCCATGTAGTGAGACCACGGCTCAACAAACAATGAATAATAAACATATTTACTATCATGGGAGATCTGTGTGCCAGACATTGTGCTAGGCATTTTACATTTATTAGTTCTAATTGCCCCAACAACCTGGGAACATATGACCGAGTGTATTTTATTACAAATGTGGAAACTGACGTACAGAAGACAATAAGCCTATGAAGTGATAGTAGGGCGTTGCTGGTACAAAGTCGAAACCTGCCTCTTTGGACCCTGCGCCTCTTTGTCTGTGGGGAAAACGGATTGTTGATGATGTGATAGCTAGAAAACATACCATTCATCAAAATAAATCCCAGGTGGATTAAAAAGAAATGTTTAAAATTATAGAGGCACTGTGGAGATAAAGCAAAATAAAATGTTTATCAGAGATAACGCCTTAACATTTTCTTTTTTTTTTTTTTTTTTTTTTTTGAGACGGAGTCTCGCTCTGTCGCCCAGGCTGGAGTGCAATGGCCGGATCTCAGCTCACTGCAAGCTCCGCCTCCCGGGTTCACGCCATTCTCCTGCCTCAGCCTCCCAAGTAGCTGGGACTACAGGCGCCCGCCATCTCGCCCGGCTAGTTTTTTGTATTTTTTTTAGTAGAGACGAGGTTTCACCGGGTTAGCCAGGATGGTCTCGATCTCCTGACCTTGTGATCCGCCCGTCTCGGCCTCCCAAAGTGCTGGGATTACAGGCTTGAGCCACCGCGCCCGGCCACGCCTTAACATTTTCTTGGAACATTTTATTAGATGTGTGCTTGGGAAGGAATAATAACTTTCTTTTTAAAAGCAGAAGAAATCACAAAGGAAAAGGTTTGTTGACCTAAATATGCAAAATGTTAAAATATTTTCTTATTGAAAAATAAAATTATAGAAGATAATAGTCTGAGAATGACAAATATGATAAAAGGGTCAATACCGTACCTTTTTTTTTCAGATGTGTATAGAAATAAATACATGAAGATCTCAACAGATATGTGGACAAAGGAAATAATAGACTATGGGAAATTTTAAATGTAAATAAGCATATAAAAAAAATTCATGCTCACATACTGAGAGAAATGTCAAATAAAGTAGACATTTCTACACTCCAGCCTCGGCAACATTGAGACCCTGTCTGAAAAAAGCCAAAACAAAGCAGACATTTCCCATCTACCAAAACAGAGAAATTTTAGTGATAGCCTCTGCTTCCTTTTCAGAGTATGTAAGCCAAAAAGGAAGTGAAACTTTTTATTTAATCCTCGCCCATTTTGGAGGTTTTCTTTACTGTAAGTTTTCCTTTCCAGTGTCAGGCTTACCCTTCACGCAGTTACCACTTTAGACACATTGTTTACCACCATTTCATTCAGCAGCTGCGTTATTCATAAGATCACTTTATGATGACATACTTTTCCATCTTACTGTTTTATAATTATTAAACGATTCCCCTGGTATTGTTCCTTTTTTTTTTTTTTTTTTCCAGGAGAAACATTCTCAGGTTAGTACTGTTAATCCCTCCTTACATGTTTAATTAGATTATAGAGTGTTGGTTTTTTCCTTCCTTATAAAATCTTACGTAGAGTTTTCTATACTGATGTGTCCAGTCAACCTGTGCTTCCTGACTTAGCTGAGTCTTCCTGCAGTCTTTATGGGGTTTCACTATAGTACCAGGCTCACTTAGTTACAACTTCCCTGAGGTCTGGAAATCTCCTTTTCTTATTGTCCTACCTCTGGGAGTTGTTTGTGTGAGCTTTAGTCTCCAAATCTAGCCATCAAGAGGCAGACATAGTAGTTACTTTTGCTTTATCAACTTTGGGAATTGACGTAATTCTTGGAAACATAAGACCTTCTTAATTCAGAGATACAAAACCCCATTTGATATGCAGATTGTCCATTTGCAGTCTAGAATTTCCTTGTGAGTGGCGAACTTGTGAGTGAAATTTGGAGTGTTTTAGTTTGCTGCTGTACCCCAAGGGTCTCTTCAGTGGGACGTCAGTTGTGATTGAAGCAAAGCAAAGGTTTTTCTTAGTCGTATGCCTTTAGAAACCAAACTTAGATTAGCATTGTTAGTCCAAAATGTTAGATCTGGAAATGTATTTGTTCTTTAATATGTATTAATTGAGAGACTATTACGGTGACAGCTCTGTGAATACAGTAGTGAATGAGACAGACAAGTTTCTTGTCCTCTTGGGAGTTTTATTATACTAGGGGAGATAGTTTATTTCTGACAGTATTACTAAGAGTTAACACTTACGTACTTCTTATTTGTCAGCCACTTACTCTAAACATTTTACATGCATTAACCTGTTATTAAACTCATAATTCAAATGTGGAAACTTCCACCAGAGAAGTTAAGAAATCTTGCCAAGGTTACAGAGTCAGTAAGTGGCTGAGCTGGAATTTGAACTCAGGCAGTCTAGCTCCAGAGTCTGTGCCCGGATAGTGATAAGTGCTTTGAAGGGTAAGAAAACACAAAAAGTCCAGGGTGATTTGAGAGAGCTGGGAGTGGGGACTATTCTAAATAGGGTGGGCAGGGAAGCAGACTTCAAAATTTAGAGGTGAAATTTGACCGGCAGCCAAACTGATAAGGACTAAAGCATTCAAAGTAGCTGGAATAAATTATTTGTTCTAGGCAGAGAGGACAGCAAGTACAAAGACTGAGGCAGGAAGGGACTGGGGGTGTTTGAGGACAGAAGGGAGACTGGTGTGTCTGGGAGATGGTGAGCGAGGGAGCGTGGGGGCTGGGGGCCAAACTGGGAAGGCCCTTGCATGTTGGGGTCAAGAGTGCAGATTTTATTCTAGGGGCTGTGGAAAGCCATTGAACTCTTGGCCCCAAGGGGTCCTTGGCCTCCCAAAGTGCTGGGATTAGAGGCATGAACTACCACTCCCAAATTAAGTAGGGTGTGACATTTAAATACAGTAATACCTTTATGGAGAATGAATTATTAAGAGTTTACGAGTTTAGAAGCAGAGAGACAAGACTAGAGATTGAGTCTTATTTTGAATAAGTTAGGTTTGAGTGGACTTTAAATATTCAAACAGATGTTTTGTCGGCATTTGGACATGCAAGTTTGGACTCGGAAGAGTTTAGGGCTAGAGATAAAAATTTGGGGTCCATTAGTGTATATAAATCAGTGGTTCTTAACTCTTGAGTGCACGTTTGACTCACCTTTAAAAATGCTGATGCCCAGGCTCCATTCCTAGAGATTCAGATTCTGTGGGTCTGGGTTTGGGTCTAGACATGGTTTGTTTTAAAGCTATCTAGGTCACTCTAATGTATGATGAGGGCTGAGAACCACTGGTGGAGGTGGTGTTTAGAGCCAAGGATGGGCCTGGATCAGTGTAATCCTTTAAGGCAAACTTGTCCAACCTGTGGCCCACATGTGGCCCAGGACAGCTTTGAATGCAGCCTAACAAATTTGTAAACTTTCTTAAAACACTATGAGAATTAAGTTCATCAACTATCGTTAGTGTTAGTGTATTTTATGTGTGGCCCGAGACAGTTCTTCCAGTGTGGTCCAGGGAAGCCAAAAGATTGGACACCCCTGGCTTAAGGCAATGGGATAGCTAGGGGAGAGAAGCAGCTCAGGGTACTGGGCACCCCAGCAGGTAGAAGTTGGATAAAAGAGGTAGAACAGCAAGGGAGACTCACAGCAGTAGCTGGAGAGGTAGGAGGAGAACCAGAAACTGATGTCTGAAAACCAGAAGAGGACAGTGATTCCTGAAAGTGGGAGCAGCTGTGCCAGATGTTGCTGAGAGCTAGTGAAGTGAATGCGGTCAGAAGGAATTGAAACCAGCGTCACTGAGGAGTGGGTCTCAGAGGTTCAAACCACAGTTTTAGGAGCTGTGGATTCAAATCCTACCCCCGACACTAGTTTTCTATGTAAAATTAAACAGGATGCTCAACTCTTAGCCTCTTTTTATCTTTGCTTATTTACCAAAATGTGACTGAATATCTCAATGCTTAAAGAAAGGAGATGATAAACAGACAGCTTTATTCCCCTCTCCCATTCCCAGACAAAAGCCAGTTCTTACCTGGGGTTTTGGCTCTAGCTTTCTCTCTGCCTGGAATGCCTTTCTGGATATATGGATATATGGATATATGGCCACCTGGCCCAGTGCTCTCACCACCTGTTTGTGAGTCCTTCCTCAGCTGTCCCCTTCTCTGAGAGCTTTCCTCTGCTCTTCCTACTTAATGATGTGACTCACCTCCCCACCCGCTGGACTCCCAGTTCCCTACCCATAGCACTTGTCGCCTTCTAACAGACTGTGTGATTTACTTATGTATCATGTTTACTGCCTGGCCTCCCTGCAGGAATGTAAGAAATCTTTGTTTTGTTCATTGATGTCCCCCAAGAATCTGGATTGCTGAGCAGTGCCTGGTCTATAGCAGCCTCACAGTTGGTGCTTGGTAGATGCTTGGTGACTGAGTGCTGACTCCATGACAGTGATTGTCATCCTTTGACTCTGCTCCGTTACATTTGAAAAGTTGCATGGGATCTGCCACTTCTCTCCATGACCCAACTATAGAGACTTCTAAAGTGTGGCCTCTCCCCTCTACCTCTGTACTGTCATGCCTATTGAAATGACTCCATTTTGGTGCCATATAAGTAAGAACTAATACATATGTATGCAATTTGAATCATAGTTTTCCTTTGTTTAAATTTATGTTTGGCCTTTTTTTTTTTTGCTATTTGTGGCTATTAAGACTTTTCATGATTTTCCCCTCCAAATATCACTTGGAATTTTCATGTTATTATTTTAATTTTTTTGAGACAGAGCTTCACTCTGTCACCCAGGCTAGAGTGCAGTGGCATGATCGTGGCCCACTACAGCCTCTACTGGGCTCAAGTGATCCTCTCACCTCGGCCTCCTGGTACTACAGGTGCATGCCACCACGCCCATCTAATTTTTGTATTTTGTTTGTTTGTGTTTGTAGAGAGAGGGTTCTGCCATATTGCCCAGACTAGTCTCAAACCCTGGGCTGAAGCGATCTGCCCACCTCTGCCTCCCAAGGTGCTGGGATTACAGTTGTGAGCCACTGTACCAGGCTTTACTTGAAATTTTTAAAGACTTCAGAAATTATTTGAATGTTAATATAGGAAAGTGGTAGTAATAATTAGAAGCAAATTACATATATGAGAAACAGTATTTAATATATTTTGGAAACCAAGTGTTATGACAGGAATCAGAAATTTTCAGTTGTCACTGACAGTAAAAATCATTGCAAGAAGCAATTTGGTGCTGTGGAAAGTTCATAGTCTTGGAAGCCAGGATACTTGGTTCTTAGGTTTGTTCAGTAATGTTAGCCACCCTACAGTGAGTGTCTGCTGTCTACCAAACACTCTAAATGCTTTCCAGACAGCAGTTTTGATTTTACAATATTACTCATGGTTGCCATTACTACACCTTTTTTTGTTTGTTTGTTTTGGTTTTTGTTTTCTAAGACATAGGGTCTCACCGTGTTGCCCAGGCTCATCTCAAACTCCTGGGCTGAAGTGATCCTCCTGCCTCAGCCTCCCAAGTACCTTTGAGTACAGGCATGAGTCACTGTGCCTGGCTACTACAACCTGTTTATAGATTGAAATACTGAGTTCCAGAGAAAAGATAAGCAAGAAAGAAAAGATTCTGTTCTGATATGAACAGAATCATTTTGGAGACCATGTGGGGCACATTTAACCCCCATACACTGTCAACTAGAGAGTTTGGTTAACTTACTGTCTCTACCTTAAGGTAAGACACAGTCTCCGAGGACCTACATTTTATGACCTGTGAGATCAGGATAAGGCTATCCTGCTAAAACACTTAAATAACAGAATTTATGGCCGGGCGTGGTGGCTCACGCCTATAATCCTATCTCTTTGGGAGGCCGAGGCGGGCAGATTTCTTGAGTTCAGGAGTTGAGAACAGCCTGGGCAACATAGTGAAACTCCGTCTCTACTAAAATATAAAAAATTAGCTGGGCGTGGCGGCGTTTGCCTGTAGTCCCAGCTATTCGTTCGGGAGGCTGAGAGAGGTGAATTGCTTGAACCCGGGAGGCGGAGCTTGCCGTGAGCCAAGATCGTGAGTGCCATTGCTCCACCTTGGGCCACAGAGCGAGACTCCGTCTCAAAAAAAAAAAAAAAAAAAGAATTTATGTTGTAAAATATAAAACTTTAAACAAATGTTTGGTATCATTATGCTGCTGAAAATACAATGTTCCAACAGTGTCCTCTGTTCATTTTATACCCACAGTGATGCTTATTATTTTATTTATTCGAATGCATCTGAGATGCCAAGCTCAGGAAATTTTTGGAGTCCTGCTCTGTGTGCCCGTCTGCCAGGTGGCCCTACACTCATAAGCACTCTTAGGTGTTTACACTTCCTTCCCCTTTCTGGTCAGGGTCCCCGGCTCCCTGTGGAGTCTCCTCTCCAGGAGGTGGGGTGGGAGCTGATGCCAGCAGGGAATGGGAGGCCTATTGCTCTCAGTGATGCTTATTATTTTATTTACGTTCTTAATGGTTTGAGTTTTTGGGTTTTTAAGAGATGGGGTCTTGCTTTGTTGCCTGGCTGGACTTTAACTCCCGGGCCCCATTGTGCCTCACTTGTTTCATTTTTCAAATTTTATTATTTTGTAAATTTACCTTTTATAAATTAATCTTTAAAAATGTGTGTGTGTATATCTATGAACAATAAAGGATCTCCTGGTCATCTTTGTCCCCATCCACCCAGCTCTCTCTTCTTTACAAGTAAATCACCATTGTAAGTTTCTTGTATATTCTTCCTGCATTTCTTTATGCAAATACAAGCAAATGTGAATATTTTTCTTATTCTCTTCCTTCCCCCCACAAAAGGTACCATACACACACTATTTTCTCTTGTTTTTTTTTCCCTGCCTGACAGTATTTCCTTGTTTTTGTGAAGACTAGACCATCTAAAATTTTGTGTACTCATAATTATTTGATAGCATAAAGACTTTCAAGTCTCCATCAGCTGACATAATTAATTTTCAATGAACATACCTTTGGCAAGTCTTCTTAGGCTTATTTTTGTGATTTTAAATGCTTCCTGCCTAGCTCTAAAAGGAAAACCTGGCACCATCTTCAGAAGTTTTAGAGTTAATGAAGTATCTCATGTTTCAGCCTTTGCGTGTACAGAATAAATATATTTTTCTCAGTACACTTACCCATTGTGGTGTTCTCAGTTTATGAGCCCTTGCTATAATTTTCAAAGCTTTCTTTTATCATTTGTCTTCCAGATAAACCAGCTACTTCACAACTAGGAACTTTTAGTTGCTGATTATTAAATTCTGTCAAAACTGCCTGTTTTTTTGTGGTCAATATTTTAATCTCCCTTATCTGCAATCCTGCCAAACTTCCCCACCTTCCCCTTCCCTCTAGAAAAATAAAATCCAATTCAAACCATTATTTAGCAAACCACTCTCACAGAGTGAAATTCAGAAAAAATTTTTGTTTCAATAAAAAGAATTTGAAAGATTTAATCACTTCAACAAAAGTATAGTTAAAAAATTAAAATATTATATTAATTGAAGGACAGTAACAGTATAATGAGGGAGCAAAAATAGAGAAAGCAGCTGACATTGCCAGAAGGTAAGTCGAGTTCTGCTTTTTCCCACATGTGATTGTTCAGGACGTGTAGCTCGGAATATGTGAATTAGTATAGTAACTACAGCAGAGTCTCTCTTGGGTTGTGTTATTTGCTCAATTGCGAGATAGCAGATATATAAAATTATTTCTCCTAGATTCCTCTCCTGAAATCTTAACTGCAGTCTGCTTTGTGGAATTTCTTCTTGAAAAAACTTTTTTAAGAGTATACTGATTGATATTTGTTCATGGGCCATCTGAAGATTCTGGATGTTTTATTTTATTTTATTTATTTCATTTCATTTTTTTTGAGACAGTCTCCCTCTGTCCTCCAGGCTGGAGTGCAGTAGCACGATCTTGGCTTACTGCAAACCTTCGCCTGTCAGGTTCAAGCAGTTCTCCTGCCTCAGCCTCCGGAATAGCTGGGACTATAGGCACGCACCATCGCACCCAGTTAATTTTTTTTTTTTTTGTATTTTTAGTAGAGATGGGGTTTCACCACGTTGGCCAGGCTGGTCTCGAAGTCCTGACCTCAGGTGATCTGTCCGCCTTGGCCGCCCAGAGTGCTGGGATGACAGGCGTGAGCCTCTGTGCCTGGCCTGGAGGTTATTTTAAATAGTATTTTTGGGGGGAATGAAAATAAATTTTGTGAAAATTAGTAATACAGAATGATTTTGTGTTTTTTTATCATTCATTCATTTACCAAATATTTATTGAGGCCTGTTCTGTGCTAAATGGTGGGGAGATGATGCTGAACTAGACAGAAGAACCCCAGTATGCCTGCTAGCTCTTCTCGTGTTTACATTTTGATTTCCTGTGCTGCAGTGCAGTAGATGAGCTTGGCATTGAGAGTGAGTAGTCTTGGATTTAGGTTTTGAAAAAGCCAGCTATTTATTTATTGTGAGACCTCTGGAACTTAAAATTGTGAGCCAGGTACACCTGTAATCCCAGTACTTTGGGAAGCCAAGGTAGGTGGATTGCTTGAGCCCAGGAGTTCAAGACCAGCCTGGGAAACTTGGCTAAACCCCATCTCTACAAAAAATACAATAATTATCTGGGCATGGTGGCACGCCCCTGTAGTCCCAAGCTACTCAGGAGGCTGAGATGGGAGGATCACTTGAGCCCAGGAGACGGAGGTTGTAGTGAGCCCAGATCACACCACTGCACTCCAGCCTGGATGACAGAGCAAGACCCAGTCTGAAAAAGAAAGAAAACCCACAAAAACACTGAGTCAGTCTTTGATCTGCACATGGAGGAATCTTGTTAGGGTGGTTGGAATTAATTAGTGTGTGTGAGAACATTGTTCTCTGCAGTGGTCTTTATAGTGTCCTTATACAATTCATGGTCACTTTTCTGGATCCCTCGCATTTTCTAGCTGCATTTTCCTCAACTGGGTTTGGGAAAAATTAGGTCTGGAGTTTGGGAGGGGAGCTGTTTTTACTTTACAGGTGAGGTAACACCATACGTGTTGAAGTTTTACAGGAGTGAGTGAAACCAACCTCTGATTTTTGGCTGAATACTGACCCTTGGACTGGAGAGTCCTGTCGTCAGCAACAAGAACACAGTTTAATGAGAAGCAATTAAGAGTGCAGTCTCCAAACCACAGTCTTAATTTCAAATTCTTGCTTCTGCTCTTACTGCCTTCTCAACCTTAAGCAAGTAACTGGAATATCTCTCATAATATACCGTAGGATTAATTAATGCTGTAGTTAAAAGAAAAACACCAGCTATATAATTGTATAAAAGACTTAATAAAATGTGGACGATTTAGGCTGGGAAGCCGTTAACTAGCCATTCATCATTAAAGAGTGAGGAAGCAAGAGGACCCACTTGAGTAGGCTGGGACACTTTGCTGTGGTTCAGTTTTATGTTTTGCTTTTGTTTCTAATTGGAGCTGTTCTGAGACATCCTGATTGTCAGAATGTGAAGTGGAGGGAGGAGGAGGAGCTCTGGAGCCAGGCAGCCTGAGTTCAGACTCCAGCAACCCCATTACTGGCTGCTTAACTGTGTCATGCCTTATCTGCAGAAAAAATGAGTTAATACACTCATAGTAAACAGAGATAACTTCAGCTGTGATTATTTGAAAGGTACCTTTTGAGCAGCTTCTTCTGCAAGAGGACATCCGGAGACACAGGAATAGAAATGATCCGATCAGAGTAATTAAAGGCTTTTACTGAGCTCTGAGGTCCCAAACAGGGCACATTCAGTCAGCCTAAAGCTGTGAAGAAGAACCTTCAACATAAGGTAGGTGTTCTCTTTTAGGGTAGTGGAGAACCACATCATTAGACTAGTACTGTAAGCAGTGCAGGGTTAGAACTTACTACATTTGTGCTGTTTGATTTTGGAGATAGTGCCAGATGTTGGGCTCCCTCCTGCCAGTAGATAACAGGGATTTCCTTTGCTTTGGGTGGTGCTGCAGCCTTCCAAAATTGCACGTTTCCAAGTGTTTGTATTGAATTTCTGGCCAGGGTGTCCATGTCTCTTCTGCTCAGGGTGCTGGCCAGAGTATGTGCTGACTGCTACACTGTTCCCAGTCCTCTGCCTGGATTTAGTCATCAGTGTTGGAGCCCCCAAGTCTGCTTACAATCTCGCTACTCTTTCCAGCGAAGTCTCCACCTTCTGTTTCACTGCTTATTTCTTGACGATGCAGTTTCATTTTGGATGCAGACCTCTCGGAGCCCTTTGTCCCAGGGAAGTTAGATGTTCCTTGTAGCAAATGCCTTACTTCAGGAATAAACAGTCTCGTTTGAGCCCCTGCTATGTATAAAACACTCCCCCAGGGCCCTTGTACAAACATGAGTTAGAAATGTATTGTTCCTGTATTTCACAGGCCCACAGACCAGTGATGGAGCAAGCATGTACCCAGATAATTTATCCGCATATGATTTGGTCCTGTTTGAAAGTGGCCATGGGAGAGGTGGGAATGGTGTATGTTGACACACAGGAGGCCAGGTGTCAGGCTTCGGGCGTGGGGAACCTTCATAGAGCAGGAAGCATTTGAGTTGGATATTGAGAATGAGTGGGGGCTGAAAGGTTTAGAATAGAGAGAACAGTTAAATTAGGTCATTAAAAATGTGTGGAACACCTGCTGGGTGCCAGGCACTGTGTGTAAAATCAGAGGAAGGTTGACTGCACTCACTCTGCTGTCTCTTCTGTGCTACTCCCTAAAACTCAGCAGGTGTTTATTCACCAGGTGACTGCTGCCTTCCCCAAGCCACCTGGCAGACACATGTTTTACCTCTGAAATCATCTCTGTGAAGCTTTCCTGACAGCCCCTCTGTATGAGTTTCCCAGGGCTGCTGTAACCAAGTGCCACAGACCAGGGGCTTAAACAACAGTAATGTGTCATCTCAGTTCTGGAGGCTGGAAGTCTAAGATCAGGGTGTGGGCAGGGCTGGTTCCTCCTGAGGCTGAGGGAGAATGGGCCCCCCATCCTCTCTCCAGCTCGGTAGTCGGCAGTCCTTGGCATTCCTTGGCTTGAGGAAGCACTGCCTCAACCTCTGCCTTCATCTACACTTAGTTCTCCCTGTGTGTGTCTCTTTGTCCACATTTTCCATTTTATAAGGACAGAAGTCATTTTGGATTAGGTCTGCCTTGTGGACCCCATCTTAATGAATTATATCTGTAGCGACCCTGTTTCCAAATAAGGGCATATTCTGTGGAACTGGGGGTTAGGGCTTCAACATGTGAATTTTGGAGAGTGGACACAATTCAACTCATAACATCCTCTCTCAGTTCTTTCTACCTCCCACACATGGACACTTTTCCCCTGCTGATACACTGTTAAGTACAGTTCTGTCATGCACTAAGAGAATTTTGTCTGTCATCTCCTACTCTTTGTATTTTTTAATCTCTGGTGCCTTGCATGTAATGTGGAAAATGTCTCCAGTGCAAGTATATTGTGTGTCAGGAGTTAGAAATAAGGGAAGATACTGTAGAGATCACCCCTCTTCTTGGTCTCCTATTGACAATTCCAAAGGCTCTCTGGAGTTGGGTGCCAGGTGGCCAAGGACTAGCGGGGGATACCACTTTCATTATCTGCTGTCTTTTCCCCATGGAGCAGTATTTCGTTATTAGCTGACAATCAAAGAGCATTCTAATGCACAAGATCCTTTGGGTCCTCTAGCAGGCATTTTTCACAGAGGCTTGCTTTAACGGCTCTCTTCTTCCTTGTTTCAGCCTTAGGTTTTCATGTTCTAGCTTTAGGGACTCAAAAGTAAATCATGTGAATACTGGGAATAGTTACCATTAGCAAAGATGTCTGTGCCAGAAGGGAGATGCCAATAAATAATTGAATCTGTCCAAAAGTTTCAGAATTCCCTCATTATATATTTTAGAGAAGCAAACATTTGTCTGGTTTCTGACCTGAGGTTTAGTTATACATTAATAAAGATGGATCATCCTGGGGCTGCAGTGCGTCTGCTAAGAAAAATATTCCAACATACTGTACTTTGTTATTTCCGGGTCAGTAAATAACGTACTAGGCAGAGTGGTGTTTTCTGGGACATTAGAAAAGGGATGTTATTTGGACTAAATAGTGCTGTTCCGTCAGGATTTTCTTCAATGCCATTTAGCAAACCAGCTGTCCTTAGTCTGTCCAGCTAGCAAGAATTTGTGTAATGCAACAGGGTACTTTACAGTTTTCACACTTCAAATATCACATGAGGGGTTCCTCACTAGGCACCTGGAACCCAGTCTAGCAAAATTAGAGGAAAGGCCCTAAGGAGATTTATCTCTGTTAAGAGAAAAAGTTAACATTTTCAGGCTAAGTAGTTGAATCTACTAAAGATAACAAATAATGTCTACTATCTCAACCCTCCAAAGATTGAAGAGTGTTAGGATTGTCATTTGTGTTTTTTTGTGGGGTAGTTGAATAAAATTGGGCAGCTAAAATTTTCAGTTCCATGTGCCTCCTAAACAAAAATCAAAATAAGTAGTTTGTGAAGTGACTGCAGACAAGATAGGAACTGTGCTGCATGCTGTTTTTTGTAAACAGATGACATTTTCTTTCTTTCTTTCCTTTCTTCTCATCTCTTCTCTTCCTCTTCCTCTTTCTCTTTCTCTTTCTTTCTTTTTTTTCTTTTCTTTCTGCGGGAGTCTAACTCGGTCGCCCAGGCTGGAGAGCGGTGGCGCGATCTTGGCTCACTGCACTCTCCGCCTCCCGGGTTCACGCCGTTCTCCTGCCTCAGCCTCCCAAGTAGCTGGGACTACCTGTGCCTGCCACCAGGCCCGGCTATTTTTTTGTATTTTTAGTAGAGA
>NW_012110696.1:187174-192359 GCF_000951045.1 Mandrillus leucophaeus | reverse complement strand
GGTGAGCCAAGATGGTGCCATTGCACTCCAGCCTGGGCAACAAGAGTGAAACTCCGCCTCAAAAAAAAAAAAAAAAGAAAAAAAGAGAAAAAAAAGAAATGTCTTCATCTGAAGGCAGGCAGAGGCCAGCTCACGTAAGGTCTGGAGGCGCTTTCCTCTGAGAGCAAGAAGAATCAGGGAGCGCTTCAAACACAGACGAAGCACACAGCACGGTGTGATGAGTCCTGCACTAACCTTCATCCAGCGTCAGTGATCAGCTCATCTCCCCTCCCCCCACATACGTTTTAGGAGCATTTCAGATGTCATTTTATCCAGAAACATTTCTGTATCTAATATAATCATACTGCACCTAAAATGTAAAACTAATTTCTTAATGCCATCAAAATCTAGCTAGTGTTCAAATTTCTAGTTGTCTCAAATGTCACTTTTAGATTTTTATTTTACAGTTTGTTTCAATCAGGATCCTACTAAGGTCCACATATTAGTTCTCAGATTTTAAGCAGAGGAGTGAGTGACGTGATCTGACTTACATTAAAACTCTCTAGGGCCAAGTTTTAGAGAATGGATTGCTGTGGGGGTTGTTAAGAGGCTGGAAGTAGAGAAACCAATTAGGAGGCCGTTGAGTGTCCAGGGAGGTGAGTGATGACGACTTGGATTTGAGTGACATCTGGGGGGATGGAAGATGTGGAGGAAGCAGATGTCACTTGGGCAGGTCATACTTGTCATGGTTCATCCAGACTTTTTTTTTCTGTTGTCTGTGTTTATTTGAAAATATTGTTCCCAAAGATTTCATTAATGTAGCTATCAATATATTGTTGATGGTGAAACCTTAAAATGTATTACATAAGTAAAATTAAAGCAACATTATAAAATACTGAGATAAACATTCATCCGTACTTTAATCAACTTACTCAAATTTATTCCAACTTATTTGCCATTATATCATCTTACCAGTGTATAATTATAGCATTACATAATAGAATAAGAAATACAGTTTTCCCCTTAATATGTTTTATACTCTTTTATCTGAATTATGCTAAAGAGTCTCTATAGTTACATGATATTGTATTGAGCAGATTTTAATGTTTATGTTACATTTATTTATTTGAGACAGTGTCTTGCTCTGCCACCCAGGCTGGAGTTTAGTGGTGCCTTCATGGCTCTCTGCAACCTTGACCTCCCAACTCAAGTGATCCTCTCTCCTCAGCCTCCTGAGTAGCTGGGACTACAGGCGTGTGCCATCACTCCTGGCTAGTTATTTTGATGTTTTTGTTGAGATGCAGTCCTTACTATGTAAGCTAGGCAGCTTTGAACTCCTGGGCTCAAGTGATCCTCCCGCCTCAGCTTCTCAAAGTGCTGGTATTACAAGGCATGAGCCACCACACCTGACCTGTTCCTACTTTTAAAATTATTTTATTTTATTAGTTTAAATTTATTTTAAGATACTATGAAAAATGTTCCAAAAGTTTGTTTTTTGCATGTTTTTCCCTTTCTCTCTCTTTCTTTTTAACTTTTTAACTTTTTTATTTATTTATTTATTTTTTTAAGATGAAGTCTTACACTGTTGTCTGGGCTGGAATGCAGCAGTACGACCCAGCGCATTGCAACCTTTGCCTCCCGGGTTCAAGTAATTACTGTACCTCAGCCTCCTGAGTAGCTGAGATTACAGGCGTGGGCCCCCACGCCCAGCTAATTTTTGTATTTTTAGTGGAAACGGGGTTTCACCATGTTGCCCAGGCTGGTCTCAATCTCCTGAGCTCAGGCATCCACTTGCCTCGGCCTCCCAAAGTGCCAGGATTACAGACATGTGCCACTGTGCCCAGCAAATAATAATTTCTTTGTAGAGATTTTTATTTGAAAACGAAGTTGATGAAACCTGAAGCCATAATTTATAAAAATGAAGGACAGGTTTGTACTTCAAAGTAGAATTGTGCTTAATCTTGATTATTGGGCTCAGAATGTGTATACTTTGATTTTGATTTAAGTTTATAGACTTCCTTATTGGAATGGAGCATGTATATACCTGGTGTGCAGTCTTTATCTTATCCCATTCACACAGCAATTTGTAACTAGGGGAAAGTAATACCTGCCTTATCTCAAATATGTTGTTCTTACAAAGATTCCTGTCTTTCAATATCTTCTGGGAACCCGGAAATAGCTATCGTTACCTCTAAAATATACCCTCATATCCTTATTTACCGATGAAAATGGCTTACAATTGGGACTCAATGATTTTCTTTGGTCTTTTTTTTTGAAACATTGAAGCAGAACATTTTTATTATTGGCTCAGAATGTTCAGCTTCAATTACATCTAATGAAATATTGCCAGATAACTTATTGTTTTGTTCTTTGGTCATTCTTTCGGAAGGTTTACAATAAATGGAGTGAGTAGCCAGATTAAATTAAACAATTTAAAGGATATAAATAGAGAAGAGTAAGTTTCAGAGATTCCACTTAGGCTGGGCTCATGCCTGTAATCCCAGCACTGTGGAAGTCCGAGGCAGGAGGATCACTTGAGCCCAGGAGTTTGAGACCAGCCCGGGCAACATAGTGAGACCTCATCTGTACCAAAGAACTAAAAAAAAGTAGCCAGGTGTGGCGATGTGGGCCTGTAGTCTCAGCTATTCAGGAGGCTGTGGCAGTAGGATCACTTGAGCCCAGAAGTTCCAGGCTGTAGTGAGCTATGATTGCACCACTGCATTCCAGCCTGGGCGGCAGAATGAGGCTCTGTCTCAAAAACAAAGAGAAAAAAGATTCCAATGAGGTCATTAGTTCATTTATTTTGTTTTGATGTTTAGTTCCCAGTTGTTTTCATGTTTTGCCTTTAAGTTCTTGAAGTAGTGGTTGGGCGCGGTGGCTCATGCCTGTAATCCCAGCACTTTGGAAGGCCTAGGTGGGCGGATCACCTGAGGTCAGGAGTTCGAGACCAGCCTGGCCAACATGGTGAAACTCCGTCTCTACTAAAAATACAAAAATTTACCCAGGTGTGGTGGCACGCGCCTGTAATCACAGCTACTCGGAAGGCTGAGGCAGGAGAGAATCACTTGAACCTGGGAGGCAGAGGTTGCAGTGAGCCGAGATCATGCCATTGCACTCCAGCTTGAGCGACAGAGTGAGACTGTCTCAAAAAAATAATAAATTAAAAAAAAGACAAAAAGAAATACTGCCACTTTAAGCATGATATTTTTATCTTTCACATTTAGAACAGAAATATCAAATTGATCTTTTTTTTTTTTAAAAAAAAAAAGCTAATTTCTTCAGCTGATTCTTTGGTTGTTGGTTCCACAATAAAAATATCTTTTTTGCATAACAAGCTCTACTCTATAGGCTTGCTGTCCGAAGTGTGGTTCAAGTTCAGCAGCATTGGTATCACTTGGGAATTGATGAGCCATGCAGAATTTCAGGCCCCACTCCAGACCTAATGAATCTTAATTTGTGTGCTAATTTAATTCCCAGGTGGTTCATATGCACATTTCAAAGCTAACAGGGCGTGGTGGCTCGTGTCTGTAATCCCAGCACTTTGGAAGGCCAAGGTGAGAGGATTGCTTGAGGCCAGGAGTTTGAGACCAGTTTGTGCAACTCAGGGATACCCCCATCTCTACAAATTTTTTTTTAATTAACCAGGCATGGCGGTGCACGCTGGTAGTCCCAGCTGCTTGGGAGGCTGAGGTGAAAGGATCACTTGAGCCTGGGAGGTTGAGGTTGCAATGAGCTGTGACTGGGCCACTGCCCTCCAGCCTTGGTGGCAGAACAAGACCCTGTTCCCCTGTCCCCGAGAAAAGAATGTAATGTCAGTAGCCATATTCACATAATTTTAAATTTGAGCCATCTTGGCATGTTAGGTTATTAACGAACTGAGCATCTTGACATTGCCAGTACCTGCCATTGTTCTTTTAACCAGAAAGGAGCTGTTAGGGAGGAACATTTACCATTATGTGAGTTGTGTGTGAGCGGCTTCTCTTCTGTCGATCTGTTTGGGGGATCCTTTGCAAAAGCACTGCTAGTACCTTATGGGGAAAAAAAAATCAGAAATCAAATTCTTTTGGAATAAACTGTGCGGATCTTGTCTGTATGGGACAAATCATGTCTGTAAAGAATCACGTGGTCAAAAGTTTACTGTTTAGTTCTTTTTGGATTTTTCAGAGGACTTAATTGCTTTGTTAGATTGTTCTCTTGTTCTCTTCTTTGGAACAATGGCTAGGACAAAACACACCATTGGTTAGTGGGAGGGTGGGAGGTGGTTGATCAGCCATGTGCCTCTGAGGCCACAAAGAAGCCTCACAGGTCATGGTTTCCACTGTCACTTGGTCATTGCATCCTCCTGTTGAAGATTGTGTTTACCAAGCTCATGTGCTCATCATGAAACACTGTTAGACATTGATTTGAAAACAATAATTTCTTTTATTTTGATTCTGTAGGAACCTAGAAAGATTGTACAATGAATGGTGATTCTCGTGCTGCGGTGGTGACCTCACCACCCCCGACCACAGCCCCTCACAAGGAGAGGTACTTCGACCGGGTGGATGAGAACAACCCAGAGTACTTGAGGGAGAGGAACATGGCACCAGACCTTCGCCAAGACTTCAACATGATGGAGCAAAAGAAGAGGGTGTCCATGATTCTGCAAAGCCCTGTAAGAGGAGAAGTCTTTTCTCTGACCAAATGTCATCTTTCCTTTTCTCATACTTCAGGTCTTACGCCCTCTTGTATAAGTGGCATAGTTCATTGATCTTATCACAGGAAATCAGTGGCTTGAGTATATGTATATGGTTGTTGAAAGAATTCAGTTTAGTTCATGTTATCAGACAACATAAATGAAAAATCTTCAGTGTTGTAAAGGATAGGAAGTGTTAATTTCTCCTTTTTACTCTTGCGACTTTTCCAGAGGGTCTTTATATATTGGGGCAATTTTTAAATTACAATTTAAAAAATACCTAGCTTAGGCTGGGTGCATTGGCTCACGCTTGTAATCCCAGCACTTTGGGAGGCCGAGGTGGGTGGATCACTTGAGGTCAGGAGTTCGAGACCAGGCTGGCCATCATGGTGAAACCCTGTCTCCATTAAAAATACGAAAATTGGCCAGGCGCAGTGGCTCATGCCTGTAATCCCAGCACTTTGGGAGGCCAAGACAGGCGGATCACGAGATCAGGAGATCGAGACCATCCTGGCTAACACGGTGAAACCC
>NW_012110696.1:184127-186544 GCF_000951045.1 Mandrillus leucophaeus | reverse complement strand
TTTTTTTTTGAGATAGAGTCTCGCCCTGTCTCCCAGGCTGGAGTGCAGTGGCGCGATCTGTGCTCACTGCAAGCTCCACCTCCCGGATTCACGCCATTTTCCTGCCTCAGCCTCCTGAGTAGCTGGGACTACAGGTGCCCGCCACCACGCCTGGCTAATTTTTTGTATTTTTAGTAGAGACAGGGTTTCACTGTGTTAGCCAGGATGGTCTCGATTTCCTGACCTTGTGATCCACCCGCCTCGGCCTCCCATAGTGCTGGGATTACAGGCGTGAGCCACCGCGCCCAGCCTGATTTTCTTAAAAAAAAAAAAGATGTTGATTGTCTCTTATGTGCTGTTTAAGGAACTGGGGATTTAGCAGTAAACTAGACATACAAGGCCTTTAGTAGATTTTGTTTAGTTGTTGTTACTGAGGTGTAACTTACATAAAGCACACAAATCTTAAGTATATAGCTTGGTGAATTTTGACATAAATGTTGCTTGTGTAGCTACCCAGATCAAGTCTCGGACTTTATGTTCTAGTTGAAGGAAATGAACAATAAAGAACAAGCAGAAGGGCAATGCAGACAGTAGTAGGATGATTAGATTAAACGTGACTGTGGTCAGAAAGGCCGTTCTCAGGTGGGAAGGTTTAATCTGAACTCAATGACAGGAAGGAGCCAGTCTTTCAAGAATCAGGGGGCCGGGTGTGGGTGCTTGGCTGGGCATGGTGGCCCATGCCTATAATCCCAGCACTTTGGGAGGGCCAAGGCGGTGGATCACTTGAGCCCAGGAGTTTGAGACCAGCCTGCTGAAACACCATCTCTACAAAAAATATAAAAATTAGCTGGGCGTGGTGGCGTGCCCCTGCAGTCCTAGCTGCTCAAGAGGCTGAGGTGGGAGGATCACTCAAGCTGAGGCTGCAGTGAGTTGTGATCGTGCCAGTGCACTCCAGCCTGGGTGACAGAGTGAGACCCTGTCTCCAAAAAAAAAAAAGGAGAAATGTTCCCGGCTGAGGAACCAGCTAACATGAAATTCCTAGGATAGGGATGGGCTTGATGAGCCCACAGAGGCAGAAGGCAGACAGTGTGGTTCAGCCTGGGAGTGGCAGAGTGAGGTGCAGTGAAGTTGGAGAGAGGAGAGAGCAGATCCTGGAAGGCCGTGTTTGCTGAGATTGAGAGTTTCCATTGACTCTGCCACACACAGAATGCAATGGAAACTCTCAATCTCTGGGTTTGATTTAGAGAAAAAATTGGCTGGGGCAAGAGAAAAAGCTGTCTTCCAAATGAGAGATCATGGCAGCTTGGGCCAAGATGGTGTAGTAGAGGGAGGAAGAGGTAGATTTGTATGGCTTTCATTTTGAAGGTAGCATCAACAGGACTTGCTGATGGATGGGATGGAAGAAGTGAAAGGGAAAAAAAGAATCAGGATAGCACCTGGACTTTTGGCTCGAGCAGTTGTCTTACATAAAAACAGCAAGAAGCTAAGTAAAAATGACTTGGGATAGTTGAGAAACTGATAGCACCTAGTGTGTGCCAGGCGTTGTTCTAGGCACTGGGAATGCAGAGATAAGAGAGTAAAGTTCTTGCCCACAGATTATTTATAACACAGTAACCATCAAGGCTGGGCACGGTGGCTCATACCTGTAGTCCCAGTGCTTTGGGAGGCTGAGATAGGAGGATCACTTGAGTCTAGGAGTTTGCAGCCGCAGTGAGCTATGATCACACCACTGAACTCCAGCCTGGGGCTTGAGGTTTTGCCAGATGGTTTGGTAGATTTGGAGGTGTTAGCAGGAAAGTGATTACAATGTAGTCATTACAATGGATCTAAGCCAGTGAGGGAGTTCAGGACGGGGAAGTGATCAAAGGTGAGAAGGTGTTAGGGTGATGAATGGATGGAAGAAAGTGTGAGCTGGATGCTAGGAGGGGTGGTTGCAGGGCGCATACTTGGCTTTGGGATTGAAGAGGGGGCATGGTTACTAGGAATGAGCAGGTGTAGTGCTGACCATGGACGTGGGAGCCTGAGGTGGATTGGATGCCAGGATCTTTGGAGGAGAGGAGGTCCAAAAGCGGAGAGGTAGGGAGGGTCCCAAGCTGAGAGTATGGATGTTGAACCCGCAAGAGTTATGATCAAAGGGGCACACACAAGGTCCTTAGGCTAGTGACAGCTGGCTGGAGCCAGACATTAAGATCCAGATTGGTGGCTCCAGGCCCTCACTCAGGACTAAGCTCAGCTCTGTGCCATGTGTCCTTTCTGCACGTACAGAGCATCTGAAATGCTGTTTATGCATAGGGCTCCCATACTGTGGTTTTCTCTTTTTGTGTCTTCCTTACCAAGCTTTAAGTTTCTAGATGGCAAGGACCGTATTATTTATCAGTATGTATATCCTTAGCGCCTAAAACAGCGCCCTGGTACTTAGTAGTGTGTGTGGAATTGAA
>NW_012110696.1:182343-184077 GCF_000951045.1 Mandrillus leucophaeus | reverse complement strand
GATTTGTATGGCTTTCCTTTTGAAGGTAGCATCAACAGGACTTGCTGATGGATGGGATGGAAGAAGTGAAAGGGAAAAAAAGAATCAGGATAGCATCACGAGATCAGGAGATCGAGACCATCCTGGCTAACACGGTGAAACCCTGTGTCTACTAAAAATGCAAAAAAAAAATTAGCCAGGCATGGTGGCGGATGCCTGTAGTCCCAGCGACTTGGGAGGCTGAGGCAGGAGAATGGCGTGAACCCGGGAGACAGAGCTTGCGGTGAGCCGAGATTGTGCCACTGCACTCCAGCCTGGGCGACTGAGTGAGACTCCGTCTCGATAAGTAAATAAATAAATAAATAAAAATACAAAAATTAGCCTGGCATGGTGGCACATGCCTGTAATCCCAGCTACTCAGGCAGCTGAGGCAGGAGAATTGCTTGAACTCGGGAGGCGGAGGTTGCAGTGAGCAGAGATTGTGCCACTGCACTCCAGCCTGGGCGACTGAGTGAGACTCCGTCTCGATAAGTAAATAAATAAATAAATAAAAATACAAAAATTAGCCTGGCATGGTGGCACATGCCTGTAATCCCAGCTACTCAGGCAGCTGAGGCAGGAGAATTGCTTGAACTCGGGAGGCGGAGGTTGCAGTGAGCAGAGATTGTGCCACTGCACTCCAGCCTGGGCGACTGAGTGAGACTCCGTCTCGATAAGTAAATAAATAAATAAATAAAAATACAAAAATTAGCCTGGCATGGTGGCACATGCCTGTAATCCCAGCTACTCAGGCAGCTGAGGCAGGAGAATTGCTTGAACTCGGGAGGCGGAGGTTGCAGTGAGCAGAGATTGTGCCACTGCACTCCAGCCTGGGCGACTGAGTGAGACTCCGTCTCGATAAGTAAATAAATAAATAAATAAAAATACAAAAATTAGCCTGGCATGGTGGCACATGCCTGTAATCCCAGCTACTCAGGCAGCTGAGGCAGGAGAATTGCTTGAACTCGGGAGGCGGAGGTTGCAGTGAGCAGAGATTGTGCCACTGCACTCCAGCCTGGGCGACTGAGTGAGACTCCGTCTCGATAAGTAAATAAATAAATAAATAAAAATACAAAAATTAGCCTGGCATGGTGGCACATGCCTGTAATCCCAGCTACTCAGGCAGCTGAGGCAGGAGAATTGCTTGAACTCGGGAGGCGGAGGTTGCAGTGAGCAGAGATTGTGCCACTGCACTCCAGCCTGGGCGACTGAGTGAGACTCCGTCTCGATAAGTAAATAAATAAATAAATAAAAATACAAAAATTAGCCTGGCATGGTGGCACATGCCTGTAATCCCAGCTACTCAGGCAGCTGAGGCAGGAGAATTGCTTGAACTCGGGAGGCGGAGGTTGCAGTGAGCAGAGATTGTGCCACTGCACTCCAGCCTGGGCGACAGTGAGACTGTCTCAAAAAGAAACCAAAAAAACCCTAGCTCAGTCCTGGGTATATAGTAGGCCTTAACAGTACCTGCTTATTGATTGATACCTTTAGTTAGAGTCAGCATTTTGAGTCATAGTCATGCCCAACTGAGTGTTTTCCAGATTGCACCTTTCAGTCAAGTAGTTGTATCTGCATAGTTTTCTCATGTTGATGCTGCTGCCTTTGTGTATGCTTCATCCTTTTTTGTCCCTTCTTCTGATTTGTTCTCACTATGCCCCTTCGTATCAGGGGAGTGTCTTTTGGCAGAAATGTTTTTTTTTTTTTTTTTTTTTTTTT
>NW_012110696.1:175422-180833 GCF_000951045.1 Mandrillus leucophaeus | reverse complement strand
TTTTGAAGGTAGCATCAACAGGACTTGCTGATGGATGGGATGGAAGAAGTGAAAGGGAAAAAAAGAATCAGGATAGCACCTGGACTTTTGGCTCGAGCAGTTGTCTTACATAAAAACAGCAAGAAGCTAAGTAAAAATGACTTGGGATAGTTGAGAAACTGATAGCACCTAGTGTGTGCCAGGCGTTGTTCTAGGCACTGGGAATGCAGAGATAAGAGAGTAAAGTTCTTGCCCACAGATTATTTATAACACAGTAACCATCAAGGCTGGGCACGGTGGCTCATACCTGTAGTCCCAGTGCTTTGGGAGGCTGAGATAGGAGGATCACTTGAGTCTAGGAGTTTGCAGCCGCAGTGAGCTATGATCACACCACTGAACTCCAGCCTGGGGCTTGAGGTTTTGCCAGATGGTTTGGTAGATTTGGAGGTGTTAGCAGGAAAGTGATTACAATGTAGTCATTACAATGGATCTAAGCCAGTGAGGGAGTTCAGGACGGGGAAGTGATCAAAGGTGAGAAGGTGTTAGGGTGATGAATGGATGGAAGAAAGTGTGAGCTGGATGCTAGGAGGGGTGGTTGCAGGGCGCATACTTGGCTTTGGGATTGAAGAGGGGGCATGGTTACTAGGAATGAGCAGGTGTAGTGCTGACCATGGACGTGGGAGCCTGAGGTGGATTGGATGCCAGGATCTTTGGAGGAGAGGAGGTCCAAAAGCGGAGAGGTAGGGAGGGTCCCAAGCTGAGAGTATGGATGTTGAACCCGCAAGAGTTATGATCAAAGGGGCACACACAAGGTCCTTAGGCTAGTGACAGCTGGCTGGAGCCAGACATTAAGATCCAGATTGGTGGCTCCAGGCCCTCACTCAGGACTAAGCTCAGCTCTGTGCCATGTGTCCTTTCTGCACGTACAGAGCATCTGAAATGCTGTTTATGCATAGGGCTCCCATACTGTGGTTTTCTCTTTTTGTGTCTTCCTTACCAAGCTTTAAGTTTCTAGATGGCAAGGACCGTATTATTTATCAGTATGTATATCCTTAGCGCCTAAAACAGCGCCCTGGTACTTAGTAGTGTGTGTGGAATTGAACTTTCCCTAGATCTGTATGTGGATTTGAAAACCATTGAAATAGATCCTTTGAATTTTCAGACTGAGGGCTCCTGAAGGCAAGGAGCTTTAGCTTTTGCTTTCCCTGTGACCAGCACTGTCAGTGATGTTCAGGAGATGCCATCTATATCTCTTACTCTCTCTCTTTTTTTTTTGAGATGGAGTCTCACTCTGTCACCCAGGCTGAGTGCAGTGGCATGATCTTGGCTCACTGCAGCCTTCACCTCCAGAGTTCAAACGATTCTCCTGCCTCAGCCTCCCGAGTAGCTGGGATTACAAGTGTGTACCACCATACCCAGCGCACCACAACCTCCTCCTCCTGGGTTCAAGTAGTTCTCCTGCCTCAGCCTCCCAAGTAGCTATGATTACAGGCACGAGCTTTCATGCCTGGCTTTTTGTATTTTTAATAGAGACGAGGTTTCACCATGTTGGCCAGGCTGGCCTCAAACTCCTGACCTCAAGTGATCTGCCTCCCTTGGCCTCCCAAAGTACTGGGATTACAGGTGGAAGGCGCTGTGCCCGGCCTATCTTTATTTGCACATATCTCCCTTTCTCTGTCTTTCTCTCTCATTGCATTGTGCTTTGATAACAAAGATGGCTAAATAATCACCATGTTTTCCTTTTTTTCTTTATTTTTTGCTTGCAGTCAGAGTACCTCTCAGCTTTTCCCTTCCTCATGGATGACTACAAAATATGATCTGTGACATTACTTGTCATGGTTTGGTAAATAGGGGGTCCTCAGAGGGCTCTTGACACATTCTATTGTACCCTTAATTAACAGCAGTACATGTATTTGTTGTGTGCCTCCCCCAAGTGATAGGTACTCTTAGATTGTCTCTTGGCAATTTCCTGCAATATGTTTTCAGCTCAAGCAGTGACAAACCAGAAGTAAATTTGATGTGGATTAACATCCAGTGAATTTACATGTTCATATTGGATATCATTTATAATTGTTTGACAAGATTTTTTTTCTTTTTTTTTTGAGATGGAGTCTCGCTCTGTCGCCCTGTCTAGAGTACAGTGGCGCGATCTCGGCTCACTGCAAGCTCCACCTCCCGGGTTCACGCATTCTCCTGCCTCAGCCTCCCGAGTATCTGGGACTACAGGCGCCCGCCACCACGCCCGGCTAATTTTTTGTATTTTTAATAGAGACAGAGTTTCACCGTGTTAGCCGGGATGGTCTCGATCTCCTCACCTCGTGATCTGCCCGCCTCGGCCTCCCAAAGTGCTGGGATTACAGGTGTGAGCCACCGCGCCCAGCCTCTTTTTTTTTTTTTTTTTTTGAGACACAGTCTCACTCTGTCCCTCAGGCTGGAGTGCCGTGGCCTGATCTCAGCTCACTGCAAGCTCTGCCTCCTGGGTTCAAGCAATTCTCTTTTCTCAGCTTCCCAGGGAGCTGGGATTACAGGTGCCCACCACCACACCTGGCTAATTTTTTGTATTTTTAGTAGAGATGGGGTTTCACCATGTTGTCCAGGCTGGTCTTGAACTCCTAACCTCAGGTGATCTACCTGCCTTCGCCTCCCAAAGTGCTGGGATTCCAGGCAAGAGCCACTGCGCCCAGCCAATATATTTACTTTTAATCTTTTTCTATCTTTAGGTATGTATTTGCTGTAATATGGAGTGGTTATACTGCTTGATAACATTGTCACTCAAACATATATCAAGAGCAATTTTATGCCGTTTAAGTTTTTTTAGCTTTCCATGTTGAACGCGTGCATAGCATTCCCAGTGTATTTTATCAGTCCTCTGTTGATTGAAATGTAGGATGTTTTTCCCTTTTATCAATAATGCTGGAATGAACATCTAAATGAATCAGTCTCTGAGCATTTCCTTGAATGTTTCCTTAAAATATATTCCTAAGAGTAGAATTCCTGTTCAGAGTTTTAAGCTTTTATTGTATTAAATTCTTTCTAGAAAAGAATGTACCAGTTTATATTCCCAGCAGTAATGTGTGAGAATATCCGTTTGCCTTTCCAGCACTGGATGAAAACAAAAAATTGGTCTATATGATAGCTACTCCTGACCCTCTGCCCAAGGAACAGAAAATAAATGGTGTCTCAGTGTTTTAATATTTTTTACTAGGCTTTCTGTGAAGAATTGGAATCAATGATACAGGAGCAATTTAAGAAGGGGAAGAACCCCACAGGCCTATTGGCATTACAGCAGATTGCAGATTTTATGACCACGAATGTACCAAATGTCTACCCAGCAGCTCCGCAAGGAGGGATGGCTGCCTTAAACATGAGTGAGTAGTTCCTGATTTTTGATATACGTTCTGTAGTTTTCAGGTAAAATTTCCTGAAGATTGCTCATGTGAAATAAATGGGCATATAACTGTGTAACATGACAGAGTTGAGTATTTTGAAAATTAATGTGTTTTCGTTAGTCATAGTAAAAGATAGGCTGGAATTCTGAAATCGTCTTGAATGGTGCAGACTCCTCTTTTCTTAGCCAGTGAGACTGTTATTTCTGAGGCAGATGACTTTTTATGTGTCTTCCCAGCCCCTATGTAGATTAAAATAAACTAATCAGAAATAATGCTTGTGGAGTGGCTTGTCAGTTTTGCCTGGCCAGCATTTCTTACCTGGCATTCTTCACTGCTGTGTCCCAGCTAGTGAGAGAGAGAAATTCTAAAAGAAAAGCCAGAGGAAAAATACTGGATGGGTGAATGTGAGCAAAGAATGGTCAGCTGTGCAAGAATGGAGCTTTGCCTTGGCGATCAAGTTTGTAAATGTTTAACATGACAAAGCATCAACTAATCTGAGCCACCGTGTATTGTACAGGATTAGTCTCGGATGGGTCTGGTTGGATAGTCAAATCCGAGTGCCCAAAATAAGGTACTGGTTTCTGTTAGGTCTGCTGACATTTGCTCTTTACCTGTCTCCTCTGTGGTATTCTTAGAAGTTGAATAGCATTCACCAGCTCTGATATATATTGTAATTAATGTCTATAGAATATTAAGAATCACATTTAATCCATAGCTGAAGCCTCCATCCTGAAATCACATGGCCACCACCAGTAAAGTTTTCATGTGGATTCCGTTTATTTTGTTGTTGTTTTCGAGACGGCGTCTTGCTCTGTCTCCCAGGCTGGAGTGCAGTGGTGCGATCTCAGCTCCCTGCAAACCACCACCTCCCAGATTCAAGCTATTATCCCACCTCAGCCTCCCAAGTAGCTGAGATTACGGGCACGCACCACCACTCCTGGCTAATTTTTGTATTGTAGCAGAGACTGGTTTCGCCATGTTGACCAGGCTGGTCTCAAACTCCTGATCGCAAGTGATCCACTCGCCTCAGTCTCCCTGAGTGCTGGGATTATGGACATGAGCCACCACACCTGGCCTATTTCTTCTGTATTAATTAGCAAGAATATTCTGTCAGGAGAAACTTCCCTTCAGTTCTTTCGGTTACCTGGTGGTACAGCTTGTGTAGGAAAGGCAGGATCCCTTTCCAAAATAATAAGTTGGTTTCCAGTCATCCTTCAGTGATGAACAATTAGTTTTTTTTTTTTAGTATCATTTGAATTTATGGTTTAAACAGTCAGTGTGTTTCACATCATTGCAGTTATTATCTGGATTTGTTGAGAACTTTCCTTCTAAATGGATGTTGAATTTTGTGAAATGCTTCTTTTCTCTGTTAAAATGATCACCTAGTCTTTCTTCTTTAGTTTGATATGGTGAATTATGTTTATTGGTATTTTTTTTGTTTGTTTTGTGTATTTATTTATTTATTTAGAGATAAGGTCTTGCTCTTTCACCCATGCTGGAGTACAGTGGCACGATCATAGCTCACTACAACTTTGAACTCCTGGGCTTAAGGGGTCCTCCACGCCTGGTTAATTTTTCTCTTTTCTTTTCTTTTTTTCTTTTTTTTTTTGAGATGGAGTCTCGCTCTGTCGCCCAGGCTGGAGTGCAGTGGCGCGATCTCGGCTCATTGCAAGCTCCACCTCCCGGGTTCACGCCATTCTCCTGCCTCAGGCTCCCGAGTAGCTGGGACTACAGGCGCCCGCCACCACGCCCGGCTAATTTTTTATATTTTTAGTAGTGACGAGGTTTCACCGTGTTAGCCAGGATGGTCTCAATCTCCTGACCTCTAGATCCACCCGCCTTGGCCTCTCAAAGTGCTGGGATTACAGGTGTGAGCCACTGTGCCTGGCCAATTTTTCTCCTCCTCTCCTTTTCTCTCCTCCCCTCCCCTCCTCTCCCCTCCCTTCCCGTCCCTCCTTCCCTCCCTCCTTTCTCTTTCTCTCTTTCCCTCCCTCCCTCCCTTCCTTCCTTCCTCCCTCCCTCCTTTTTCTTTCCCTTCTTCCT
>NW_012110696.1:140206-173486 GCF_000951045.1 Mandrillus leucophaeus | reverse complement strand
GTGTTAGCCAGGATGGTCTCGATCTCCTGACCTCGTGATCCGCCCGTCTCGGCCTCCCAAAGTGCTGGGATTACAGGCTTGAGCCACCGCGCCCAGCCCATATTGGTTATTTCTATCTCCTGTCTTTCGTTAAGTCTGGCTGGAGGTTTATCTCATTTTATTATTTGTATTTTATTTTTAATCTTCTCAAAGATTCAACTTTTGCTTTAATCAAAAAGCCTTAAAAACACTTTTCTCTAATGTATACGTTTAATGCTGTAAATTTCCTTTTAAGTACTCTTTACTGCACCCCACAAATTTGGCTATCTTTTTGTTATTGATTTCTAACTTAATTGTGTTAGTATTGGAAAACAGTCATTAGGAAAGTGTCTTTGAAGTTGTCAAGACTTTATTGCCTAATGTGGAAGATAAATATCTCAGAACCATTAGTATTTGATTTACATTTGATAAGAAATGTTTATCTTTGAGGCTTTTTGATAAGTCTCTTGTTGCCTTGGCTATTCACAGCTAGGAACCTAAGCACTACAGCCTCAAACTCATGGCTTCAGGTGATCCTCCTGCCTTAGCCTGAGTAACTAGGACTACAGGCGTATACCACTGCACCTGGCTGAGTTTTGTTTTTC
This sequence comes from Mandrillus leucophaeus, assembly GCF_000951045.1. Taxonomy (NCBI): domain Eukaryota; kingdom Metazoa; phylum Chordata; class Mammalia; order Primates; family Cercopithecidae; genus Mandrillus; species Mandrillus leucophaeus. The sequence goes on along the minus strand of NW_012110696.1, from coordinate 172,863 downwards.
TGTATTTCAGGTCTTGGTATGGTGACTCCTGTGAACGATCTTAGAGGATCTGATTCAATTGCATATGACAAAGGAGAGAAGTTGTTGCGGTGTAAATTGGCAGCGTTTTATAGACTAGCAGATCTCTTTGGGTGGTCTCAGCTTATCTACAATCATATCACAGTGAGTATTCAATGGGGTAGTAACTGAAAGATAAATGAAATATTTTGTGTCTGGCACCACCTCTTTCCGTTTAGAAGAAGAGGAAAGCAGCCTGAGCTTCAATAAGTCTTGGAAATACCTCTTCTGATTCCTGACTACAGAGTCTAATAACCTGAGAATCAGCCAGTTTGGGTTAAAAGTTACAGGAATAGCAGTTCTTGAAAATTTCTTTCTTGCATGCTAACCTAATAAAACAACTAAGTGTTTACCAGATTATACATAGTTTCTAAAATTATTTTTATGCTTAAAAACCTAAGAATGATGATGTTTTCTTTCTTAGTCTGACCAAAGCCTTCCATCTCTCAAACTTATTTCTTCAGCTACTCCAGTTTTAACTGTTTTTCAACATTATTAGGATCTCTTTTCCTTCATTCTGGGTATCTGCTTTCTCTGGACCAAGTGCTGTTCTAACTGGGGTTTTATCAGTGGATAACATGAGTCCTTCCCTTATGGACAGTCACTTCTTCATCCCAATCCATTAGCCTATTGTTCATTCCCTACTTTGTCCATCTTGTATTTCCTGGTCCCTTGTTTCAGTAATACTCTGCCAATCCTGTACTATCCCTCCCAGCTTCTGAGTAGCCAAATCCTGCTGTGGAAGCCCTCCTAGCAGAGCCCATTGCCTTTCTCCATAGATTCACCCAAATCTCAAATGGACCCATGACAGCCTGGCAACCAGAACTCATCTCTCTTCCAACCTTACTAATATTCAAGCCTTCTCCACTATCTTTGAGACTCCCGACCTCTTTCTTCCACCAAATGACCTCATCATGTCACAGAAAAAGTGGGTACCCTTACTGACATTTGTAGCCATTCTGTACTCTTGACCACCTGTTACAATGTCCTGCCTTCTGCCTGTGGCCAGACTTTGCTCCCCTGGCTTGGAATTCCACCTTTCCTGCCTTCTTAGATTCCCAGTGCATTGCCAGGGTTCTTCTGTTCCTTCACTCGTTTGTAGAGGTAGCTTCTTCCTTTGAACTGCTTCCTTCCTTTGGTTTTGGAACTTGTTCCAGTCTTCTATTTTTTTTATGTCACTTCTTTTAAAGGATATTTTAAGTTGTTAATACAGTGCCTGCTGTTTGTATCAAGTGTACTTTATGCAGATGCCTAATTCCACCAATACGTGCATCTCTCAAGGCAAGCTGTTGAGTTTGCTGAAGCATTTCCTCCGTACTCACACGCACATAGGTTTTTCCACTCGTGGACTCACAACCAGCAGTGCTTCGTTAAGCTCCATTCTGGACTCAGAGGAATGCTAAGCCTCCTGAGGTGATGGTCTGGAGCTCACCTTGTGGTTAGTGTGTTATGCCTCTGGGACTTGATATTGGTCTCTGCCAGAGAGACTGAGTTGGCTTCCATCCATCTGTTCTTGTTTCCGCTTAAATGAACTTTTCAAAATGCAAGCCTTACCATGTCGTGCTCTTGTGTGCAGCACGTTCACTCTGTGTAGAATGTCACTGCTGCTTTATTCCCCTGTAGCAGTTACATCCATTCTGTGTGTTTAGCTGTAACTGTCCCTCTCTGCCCACAGGAATATAAGTTCCACAGGGAGAGCCTCTGTTGTGGTCTCTGCTGTAGCCCCAGGGCCCATGGCACAGAGTAGGCGTGCAGTAAACCTATGTCAGGTGAAAAACTGAATGAAACCCCTGCTTAACTGAAGTGACCTCAGTAAGATTGTGAACAAGAGCTCGCTGGACCTTTTGACATTTGATCAGTGGGTCCCATTAGCCTAGCACAAATGCCCGCTCCCTTCCTGGTAGCTACAGGGAAAGTGCTGGCCTCTGTCATCTAACCATACTTGACAGAATGCTGCAGTGGAGACTTAATGCTAAATGGTTGCCTGAAGATTAGTGCCATGAAAAAGGTACAGCTGTGGTAGGAAATGGAATCCCTAGCTGTGATAACAGCTTCATATTCTTTGCAGGTTTTAAAATGCTGTTTGTGGCCGGGCGCGGTGGCTCAAGCCTGTAATCCCAGCACTTTGGGAGGCCAAGACGGGCGGATCACGAGGTCAGGAGATCGAGACCATCCTGGCTGACACGGTGAAACCCCGTCTCTACTAAAATATACAAAAAAACTAGCCGGGCGAGGTGGCGGGCGCCTGTAGTCCCAGCTACTCGGGAGGCTGAGGCAGGAGAATGGCGTGAACCCGGGAGGCGGAGCTTGCAGTGAGCCAAGATCACGCCACTGCACTCCAGCCTGGGCGGCAGAGCGAGACTCTGTCTCAAAAAAAAAAAAAAAAAATTAAAAAAAAAAAAAAAAAAAAAAAAAAAAAATAAAAAAAAAAAAAATAAATAAATAAAATGCTATTTGCCTAGTCCTATTTTGAATGCTGATTAAATAAGTTTGAATTGGTTAAATTGTTTGTTTTCTCCTCCTTTAATTGTTTAAGAATTGGCAAAATTAAAACATAAGTGTTTACTCTTCTGTAAATTATCTCCATGGGGCTTAATACCAAGTAAAAAGAAATGCAAGTTACCTAAAATAAACTAGAACTAGAGAATCTTTAAGGAAGAAAGGTGTTGGTTTATTTTGTTTTACTATTATGGCATCTATTTCTTATTTACAATCTAGGTATGGTACAGACGCTTAACAGAAAAGCAAATACTAACAGTATCAACAAAAAGTGACAGCAGGTCATTCTGCCCTTTAAAGAGGGTCATAGGGATTTTCTGCTAAAGGGATTTAAATTTGCTAGTAGGTGTTAGAGGATTGGAGATGATTGTCTGAAGCAGATCTTTAAGATTGCATTGGATTTGGAGAAGTGTTTGTGGGGACTGGGGGGAGGGGGACAAGACAGGGTGGCCCAGTTAGCACAGTGTACTGGGCTTCCTCTCTTGGTGGCTCTTAGCTGATGGCTTGGCCTGTCCATCCTGATGTCAGTGGAATACCGTCAAGGCTTCACACCTGCAGAACGTGGCTGGTGCTCGTTCAACTCCATTCTGGATTCCAGAGAATGCTAAGCTCCAAGGTGATGGTCTGGACCCACCTTTGTGACCAGTGCCCTGTGCTTCAGGGATGTGATAGTGGTCTCCTCTGGAGGTACTGAATTGGGTACTGCGTTGGTCTGCAACAGGAGAGTCTCATTCTTCATACACAGAGAAGGGGCAGTACATGTGTGGGAAGAGACACACACACGGAGAGCAGTGCTGGTCTGACAGGGAGGGACCACTGCAGAGGAAACTGACTTCAAAATGTCCTCTATTTTTACTTGATGTTTGTAATTTTGCATTTTCTCCTTTTTCCTTTAGATTCAGAGAATTGAATGTTTTAAGCCTTTAAAATTAAAATATGTATTAATAGATCTGTTAAACTTACAGTTGGAAATAAGTCTTAAAATAAGTAAAGAGGGAAGCATTATTATATTAATTACAGCATTATTATTACTGTTTTTGAGATAGGGTCTCTCTGTCACCCAGGCTGGAGTGCAGTGGTGGAATCTCGGCTCACTGCAACCTCCACTGCCTCGGTTCAAGTGATCCTCCTGCCTCGGCCTCCCAAGTAGCTGGAACAGGTATGTGCCACCATGCGCAGGTGTGCACCACCATGCCACTGGCTAATTTTTGTATTTTTAGTAGAGACGGGGTTTCGCCATGTTGGCCAGGCTGGTCTCAAACTCCTGGCCTCAAGTGATCTGCCTGCCTCGGCCTCCCAAAGTGCTGGGATTACAGGTGTGAGCTACTGTGCCCAGCCCAGCATTATTTGTAATAATGAAATTATTATTATTATTATTTTAGGCAGAGTCTCGCTCTGTGGCCCAGGCTGGAGTGCTGTGGTATGATCTCGGCTCACTGCAACTTCCACCTCCCGGGTTCAAGCAGTTCTCCTGTCTCGGGCTCCCAAGTAGCAGGGATTACAGGCACCTGCCACCACACCCGGCTAATTTTTTTTTTTTTTTACTAGAGACAGCATTTCACCATGTTGGCCAAGCTGGTTTTGAACTCCTGACCTCAAGTGATCCACCCACCTTGGCCTCCCAAAGTGCTAGGGTTATAGGCGTGAGCCACTGCACCCAGCCAATAATGAAATATTTTAAGAGTCCTTGAGTATTCAGCAGTACATAGGAAATGGCTCAGTTATTCAGTATCAATTTGAGAAAATGTTATATACTATGAAAAACAATTACAAAATTATGTAGAACAAGTGAAACATGAAAAATGAAAGGTATTAGAAATGAGAAAATATGAAATGTATACTGTTTACAGCTATCTGAAATATGTGCATATATATATATATATATATATATATATATATAGACAAAAGAGAAATGACTGACCAAAAAAACAGCTCTGTAATATTTTTTAAATGTGGAACCTGACAGCATGCTTCTAAAATTAAGATGGAAGAGCAGAAGGCCAAGAATAGCTAAGACACTTGGCCGGGTGCGGTGGCTCACGCCTGTAATCCCAGCACTTTGGGAGGCCGAGGCGAGTGGATCACGAGGTCAGGAGATCGAGACCATGCTCGCTAACTCAGTGAAACCCCGTCTCTACTAAAAATACAAAAAATTAGGCGTGGTGGCGGGCGCCTGTAGTCCCAGCTGCTTGGGAGGCTGAGGCAGCAGAATGGTGTGAACCCGGGAGGTGGAGCTTGCAGTGAGCCGAGATCGTGCCACTGTATTCCAGCCTGGGCAACAGAGTAAGATTCTGTCTTGAGGGGGGAAAAAAATAGCTAAGACACTCCTGAAGAACAGCTTGGCAAGGAGATTTTTTCTACCAGATGTCAAACTTCATATAAAGTGGTGGTAATTAATATAGTGTCCTTTGGGCAAAGGAAGATGCAGATGGATCAGTGGGACCGAATTGCACGCATTGAAACAGAAATGCCGGGGTCGGCATTGCAGCTCAGTGGGGTGGGGGACGGACTTGGCAATGACGGGTGTTGGGACGCTTGGGTAGAAAAGTCACAAGTGGAAATAATTATATGAGACTTCTATACTATACATAATTACGAAGCAATCCCAGTGAATTAAAGATTAAATGTGAAACGTAATACTTTAACAATTTTAGGACTAATATATGTGAAAATCACTGGCCTTGAACCTCTGGCCTAAGGAAAGATGTCTTGTGATACAAAAATCACTTATAAAAGAAAAGATGGTTAAATTTGTCTACATTTGAAGTAAACAAAATTTTTCCTTATTAAAAGATACCATAGGCCAGGCGTGGTGGCTCACGCCTGTAATCCCAGCATTTTGAGAGGCTGAGGTGGGTGGATCACCTGACGTTAGGAGTTCGAGACCAGCCTGGCCAACATGGTGAAAACCTATCTCTACCAAAAAATACAAAAAAAATTAGCCAGGCATGGTGGCGTGCCTGTAGTCCCAGCTGCTGGGGAGGCCGAGACAGGAGAATCGCTTGAACCCTAGAGGCAGAGGTTGTAGCGAGCTGAGATTGTGCCACTGCACTCCAGCCTGGGTGGCAGAGTGAGACCCTGTCTCAAAAAAAAAAAAAAAAAGATAAAAGATACCATAAAGACAGTAATAATAAAAGCCGCAACCCGGAAGGTTTGTCCCACATGTAGCCAACAGAAATTAATATCTGGGGCTGGGTGCAGCGGTTCACGCCTGTAATCTCTACACTTTGGGAGACCAAATTGGGCACATCACTTGAGGCCAGGAGTTTGAGACTAATGTGGCCAACATGTGAAACTCCGTCTCTGCTAAAAATACAAAATTAGCCAAGCATGATGGCGCGTGCCTGTAATCCCAGCTACTCGGAGGCTGAGACAGGAATCACTTGAACTTGGGAGGTGTAGGATGCAGTGAGCTGAAATCGTGCCACTGCACTCCAGCCAGGGTGACAGAGCGAGACTCCGTCTCAAAAAAAAAAAAAAAAAAAAAAAGAAATCATATCTGGAATAGATAACTGTCAGTAAGAAAAAGACAAACCAGTATAAAATGGACAAAAGGCAAGAAAGGAGTTTCACAGAAGGGGAGATAAGAATGCCTTATAAAAATATGAAGTTACTGAAATCATTTAGTAACCAGGAAATTATAAATTCAAATTCATATCACAAATGTCATAGATACCAGGATTTTTTTTTTTTTTTTTTTTTTTTTGGAGACAGAGTCTCATTCTGTCACCCAGGCTGGAGTCAGTGGCATGATCTCTGCTCCCTGTAGCCTCCACCTCCCGGGTTCAGGGGATTCTCCTGCCTCAGCTTCCCGAGTAGCTGGCACTACAGGCATGTGCCACCACACGCCACTAATTTTTGTATTTTTAGTAGAGACAGGGTTTCACCATATTGGGCAGGCTGGTCTCGAACTCCTGACCTCGTGATCTGCCTGCCTCGGCCTCCCAAAGCGCTGGGATTACAGGCGTCAGCCACTGCGCCTGGTCCCAGACATCAGATTTTAATTTTTAAAAAAGATGGTTGTAGACGCACAGAACTACCATGTACTTACTACTGCAGGACTGTATCTTCAATTAGGCTCTTTGGAAAATAACTTGGTGTTACCTCCTATTTTATTATGCTAGAGAAACTTGAATATGTACAGTAGGAGACGGGTACAAGAATGTTTATGGCAGCATAGTTTTTAATAGCAAAGACTGAAACCACATCCACTTATGGAAGAATAGATTCATAAATTTTAGTGTATTCATTGAGTGGATACTATACAGCAGTGAAAATAAATTATAGTCATGTTGGTCATAATCTGGAGGAATCACAAAAATAATGTTGAGAAAAAAGTCAGTGAAAAACATAGTATGATTTCAATTATGTAAAGTTAATAAGCAGGTAAAAATTAAACAATAAATTGCTTAGGGATGACTGGGAAAACTGTAAAGAAAAAAGGGAATGCTTACTACGTAATTCTGAATAGTGGTTACTTTTGGGTTATGAGGGAAGAGAAACAGCTTCAGAGATAACTGGAATTATTGTATTTCTTTCTTTTTCTTTTTTGAGATGGAGTCTTTCTCTGTCGCCCAGGCTGAAGTGCAGTGGCGCGATCTCGGCTGTCTGCAAGCTCTGTGTACCAGGTTCACACCATTCTCCTGCCTCAACCTCCCGAGTAGCTGGGAGTATAGGCGCCCGCCACCACGCCCGGCTAATTTTTTTTTGTATTTGTAGTAGAGACAGGGTTTCACCGTTTTAGCCAGGATGGTCTCCATCTCCTGACCACGTGATCCACCCTTCTCGGTCTCCCAAAGTGCTGGGATTACAGATGTGAGCCACCGCACCTGGCCACTAGAATTACTGTATTTCTTAAGCTAATTGATAGCTACGTGGATGTTTGACTTACACTTACATTGTCTTATATCTTCTAAATACCCTTGTATCTTCTAAATACCCTTGTATGTGTGTTTTCAAAATAAAGGCTTTTAAAATAAGCAAAAAAAAAAAAAAAAAATCTGAAACTTAATCTTTTCCTATTTTCATCCTTATTTTTCTTCATTCCAACCAGTATATACACAGATCCCTTGTTTTATGTTTTGTTTTGACCGAACTTAGGAATTAAGACAGCTGCTTACTTTTGTGTTAAATAGTTTAAAAGGTCAGCATGGGCCAGGTACAGTGACTCCTGCCTGTAATCCCAGCACTTTGGGAGGCCAAGGCAGGAGGATCATTTGAGCTCAAAAGTTTGGGACCAGCTTGGGCAACATAGTGAAACCCTGTCTCTATTTAAAAAAAAAAGAAAAAAGAAGAAAGTCTGCATGCTTTTTAAGATAAAGGAGGCTGGGCACAGTGGCTCACGCCTGTAATCCTAGCATTTTTGGAGACCAGAAAAAGTGGGCACATCACTTGAGGCCATGAGTTTGAGACCAGCCTGGCCGACGTGGTGAAACCCTGTCTCTACTAAAAATACAGAAATTAGCTGGGCATGGTGTGCCTGTAATCCCAGCTACTCAGAGGCTGAGGCAGGAGAATCACTTGAACCCGGGAGGCAAAGGTTGCAGTGAGCTGATAACATGCCCCTGCACTCCAGGCGACAGAATGAGCTTTGTCTCAAAAACAGGAAAAAAAAAAAAAAAAAAAAGGATAAAGGAGCTGACTTTAGGAAATAGGAAGCAAGGCTCACTCAGCTTTGCAAAGAAGTGGGTCATAGAGATTTATAGAGACTGGGTGTTGTAGTTCACTATCCATGTAAATGACCCCAGCAATGATTTACTGTTGCTGCTCCCACTACCACTAATGATGGTAATAATGGGGAGATGCCATTTATTGCAAGCTTTATTGTCAACACAGGCTCTTTTCATCCCCACTTAGTCATGAGGAAAACAGGGTGCCCAAAACATCATAGCCAGTTCTTGGCAGAGCTAGGATTTGAACCCAAATCTTATCTGACTTTGGATTTTGTGCTCTTAACCCTGTTATGCTCTACTAAGGCAATCAGGTGAGTTTAGCCTAAAGATCATATAAAGGGAGACAGGATAGATTCAGATGCCTGAAAATTAGATTGTAGAAGGGGGTTAGACTTTGTTCTGTGTTATATACTAGAGGCAGTGGTGACAAACACAGGAAAACAGATTTCTTCTCAGTGCTAGAAAGAACGTTTTAATCCTTACGTCTGTCCAGCAGCTGTTTGTCACAGTGCTTCAGCACCCATGACGTGGTGGGCTCTCATTGAGTAGGTGGCCATTTCTTTCCTGAATGAAGAAATGAGGGAGGCTGGAGTGAGCATCCCCGTCACTGAAACTAGAACAAGCAGACCCTGGGTGTGCTTCGATTTGGGCCACTACAGAAGAGATCACTATGTGGGTTAGGAAGCTGGACTAAACACCTTAAGTCATTTTCAACAAACACTCAGCTCCACCTATCTGACCCTAGTTAGGATCTGGGTTCCTTAACCCAGTGGTAAATGTGTTTGAACTTAATCTTTAGGAAGCCTTTTGAGCCTATACCAAAATCATTATAAAAACTAGATTGAATATTTTTGAGGGCAGGTCTCTTCTTTTTCACTGCTGTATTCCTAGTGTCTAGCATATGCTCGATGCATAGTGTAAACCAAATCTGAATTACTGTGGAAGAAAAACATACCATATGAAGAGGCAAACCAACGAAGGCAATGAGGATGTGGTGTTGTAGAGACTTAAAAAATGAATTATGCTGGGCACAGTGGCTCACACCTCTAATCCTAGCATTTTGAGAGGCTGAGGCAGGAGAATTGCTTGAGCTCAGGAGTTCAAGACAAGCCTGGGCAACTTAGTGAGACCCCATCTCTACCAAAATAAAAATTTAAAAAATAGGCAGGCTTAATGACTTGTGCGTGTAGTCCCAGCTGCTCAGGAGGCTGAGATGTGTGAATCGCTTGAGCCAGGAGGTTGAGGCTGCAGTGAGCGTGATCGTGCCACTGCATTACAGCCTGGGCAACAGAGTGAGACCCCATCTCAAAAAAAAAAAAAAACAAAAACAAACCAAAACGGCTCAAGCAGTAAGGAAGAGATTGCTGTCATTGTGATTTTTATGATCAACATCCTACAGGTTGGTTTTAATTATTTATTTTATTTTATTTTTTTTTATTGACATAGGGTCTTATCTGTCACCCAGGCTAGAGTGCAGTGGCATGATCATGACTCACTGCAACCTCTGCCTCTTGGGTTCCAAGTGATTCTCATGCCTCAGCCACCTGAGTGGCTAGGACTGCAGGCACCTGCCACCACACGCGGCTAAGTTGTATATTTTATTTTTTTTTTAGTACAGACAGGGTTTTGCCATGTTGACCAGGCTGGTCCCAAACTCCTGGCCTCAAGTGATCCACTTGTCTTCACCTCCCAAAGCGCTAGGATTACAGGCTTGAGCCACAGTGCCCAGCCTAGGTGTTAAGTATTTTTAAAAATTCATTTTGTCAGCCAGGCGCGGTGGCTCAAGCCTGTAATCCCAGCGCTTTGGGAGGCCGAGACGGGCGGATCATGAGGTCAGGAGATCGAGACCATCCTGGCTAACAAGGTGAAATCCCATCTCTACTAAAAATACAAAAAATTAGCCGGGCGTGGTGGCAGGCGCCTGTAGTCCCAGCTACTCGGGAGGCTGAGGCAGGAGAATGACGTGAACCCGGGAGGCGGAGCTTGCGGTGAGCTGAGATCGCACCACTGCACTCCAGCCTGGGCCACAGAGCCAGACTCGGTCTCAAAAAATAAAAAATTCATTTTGTCAATGCCTACTGCAGCAAGGAGAAAAAAAAAGGACATTCTGTTTGACTTTTTAAAAGTAAGTTTTGGCCAGGCAGGGGGCTCATGCCTATAATCCCAGCACTTTGAGAGGCCAAGGCAGGTGGATCAATTGAGCCCGGGAGTTTTTGAGACCAGCCTGGCCAGCGTGGCGAAACCCTGTCTCTATACAAAATACAAAAATTAGCTGGTCATGGTGTTGTGCACTTGTAGTCCCAGCTACTTGGGAGGCTGAGGTGGGAGGATCACTTGATCCTGGGAGGCAGAAGTTGCAGTGAGCCATGATCACGCCACTGCACTCCAGCCTGGGCAACAGAGTGAGACCCTGTCTCCAAAAAAAAAAAAAAAAAGTAAGTTTTGGTTTTCATTGTTATATCCCTGAGGGTGAGACCTTTTTGTCTTTGACACTGGCAGCCACTAGAAAGTGCAATAGAGTAACCCAGCAGTAATGTATTGACCTGTCAGAAGGCTAGTGTGGAACTATTTTTTTCCTGTATAAAGTCAGTTATCATGAACGTGAGCAAGAAGCACTTTATATATGTGATAAATTAGTACAATAGAATAATGGAAAGCTTCCAGTACACCTTAGCTTCGTGACAGGCATTGTGCATGAACACTTCCCTGCATAGCTCACTCTAAACAAACCTATGAGTTTGTAGCCTGAAAGAGATGCAAATAATTTCACTTGAATCTTTGAGCTAATTCAGTCATTTTCCCCACAGACCAGAGTGAACTCTGAGCAGGAACACTTCCTCATTGTACCTTTTGGGCTTCTTTACAGTGAAGTGACTGCATCCAGTTTGGTAAGAATGTCCTTCTCTTTGGTAGCTTGTATGTGCAGGTCATATTAGGTCATTTGACATCTTCAGATCAGCTAAATATGTAAAACCCAAGAAAAAAGAAAGAGCCTGTGTTTTATGTGATGTGTTCAGTTACAGAAAAACCTTTGAGAGAAGTTACAAATATTGTCACCTTGGGTTTCAATAGTTTCTAGTGAGGGTAATTTGAAGTCCTCTTGCGGTGGGGTACATTGGCTCACACCTGTAATTCCAGTACTTTGGGAGGTCAATGCGGGTGGATTACTTGAGTCCAGAAGTTCGAGACCAGTCTGGCCAATATGACAATACCCCAACTCTACAAAAAAATACAAAAATTAGCCGTGCATGTGGTGCACACCTGTATGTAGTCCCAGCTACCTGGGAGGCTGAGGTGGGAGAATTGTTGGAACCTGGGAGGTGGAGGATGCAGTAAGCCGAGGTCGCACCACTGCACTCCAGCCTGGGTGACAGAGCCAGACCATATCAAAAAAAAAAGAAAGAAAAATGAAGTCCTCATGGTATTTAAATGTTTTGTTTTTTATTTTCAGGTTAAGATCAATCTGCAAGGAGATGTAGTAGATCGTGGAAGCACTAATCTGGGAGTAAATCAAGCTGGCTTCACCTTACACTCTGCAATTTATGCTGCACGCCCGGACGTGAAGTGTGTTGTGCACATTCACACCCCAGCAGGGGCCGCGGTGAGTGGCTGCCCTGGTAGCATCTCAAGTTTTAAAGCTGCTTAGTGAAAGGCACTGCACATTTCCTCTGACTTGCCCTTCCTTGTTTATAGTCAGTAAAACTAATTTTGTTGAATATAAAAAAAATGGTTTACCACTAAGTGTGACTTTCTTAAAATAATTGTTTTTTCCTTGTAAGGGATCCATATATCCCATTTAATTTTGAAAAACATGTAATAAGTCTGAAAATGCCTATTAGATTTAACAATTAGAAAATTATGGCTGGGCCTGGTGGCTCATGCCTATAATCACACGGCTTTGGGATGCTGAGGTGAGAGGATTGCTGAGCCCAGGAGTTGGAGACCAGCCTGGGCAACATAGTGAGACCCCATCTGTACAAAAAAATTAAAAAATTAACCAGGTGTGATGCATGCCTGTACTCCCAGCTACTTGGGAGGCTGAGGTGCAAGATTTTGAACCAAGGAGGTTGAGGTTTCAGTGAGCTATGATTGTGCCACTGAACTCTAGCCTGAGTGACAGTAAGACCTTGTCTCAAAAAAGTAAAATAACAGTAAACAAAACAAAGTTATAGAGACTTGAGGGAGAGGTAAGATTTCAGGGTGTCAAAGACTGTGGGGAAGTGCAAAATGACAGCAGTAAGCAGGCACCTCATTCGAGAACAAGAATGGGAAAAGGAGAGGGCAAGCTGGCGTGGCGGGTTCAGGGTGCTGTGGGCTCAGGGAAGGGTTTTTGGGGTGCAGGAAACTTGAACATGAGGACAGTCTGTGAGGATGAGCTGGGGAAAGGGAGAGGTTGAAGCCTAGAAACCAACCTGTCCAGCTCCCTGTAGCCATCCAGCGGGACCCAGGCTGGATTGTGACGGGGAGAAGAAAAGGAGCAGCTGGGGGAAGAGACACAGGCAGTGCAGGCTGTTATGAGGCTTGGCTTCCAAGCTGCTCAGGAGCCCTCCCCTCCCCCTTCTGGTATGAACGGGCCACCTTGACAAAGCCCCAGACCCCTCCGTGTGAAAGTGCACATGCAGGCTATCTGCTCAATGTCATGTGAAAGCACAGTACTTGAGAAATATGCTTTTTATCACCAATTCTGTGTAAGAACTTTTGGGGTTTATTGTACAACAGATGACCTTATTGATTCAGTAATGCTGTATTTTAATTGATCTTGGGTTTTTTTTTGGAGATGGAGTCTTGCTGTCACGCAGGCTGAAGTGCAGTGGCGTACTCTCAGCTCACTGGAACCTCTGCCCCTCGGGTTCAAGCAATTCTCTTGCTTCAGCCTCCCAAGTAGCTGGGACTACAGGTGCACACCACCACGCCCGGCTAATTTTTGTACTTTTAGTCAAGATGGGGTTTCATCATGTTGACCAGGCTGGTCTCGAACTCCAGACCTCAAGTGATCTGCCCACCTTGGCCTCCCAAAGTGCTGGGATTACAGGCGTGAACCACCACGCCCAACCTGATCTTGATGTTTTAATGTCATGTGTGTTAGATTATTTGGATGAATATTACCTCTGGTTTGTTTCATCGTGGTTTAATAGATACGTCATTGTGTGAATGATGTGATTTTTTTTTCCTGGAAGAATGCATGTCACTCCAGCCACTAAAATGTTTATGGATTTTTAAGAAGTTTTTTTTTTTTTTTTTTTTTTAGACGGAGTCTCGCTCTGTCGCCCGGGCTGGAGTGCGGTGGCGCGATCTCGGCTTACTGCAAGCTCCGCCTCCCTGGTTCACGCCATTCTCCTGCCTCAGCCTCCTGAGTAGCTGGGACTACAGGTGCCGCCACCATGCCCGGCTAGTTTTTTGTATTTTTTTTTAGTAGAGACGGGGTTTCACCGTGTTAGCCAGGATGGTCTTGATCTCCTGACCTTGTGATCCGCCCGTCTCGGCCTCCCAAAGTGCTGGGATTACAGGCTTGAGTCACCGCGCCCGGCCAAGAAGTATTAAAGGTACTTTTGACAATATGGTTATGAACAGCTATCATGTAATGTGTTTTTGTTTGTTTTTTTGAGACAGGATCTCACTCTGTCTCCCAGGCTGGAGTGCAGTGGCACGATCTTGGCTCACTGCAACTTCCACCTCCTGGGTTCTAAACAATTCTCCCACCTCAGTCTCCTGAGTAGCTGGGACTACAGGGACGTGCCACTTCACCTGGCTGATGTTTGTATTTTTTGGTAGAGATGGGGTTTCACCATGTTGACCAGGCTGGTCTTGAACTCCTGGCTTCAAGTGATCTGCCTGCCTTGGCTCCCAGATTACTGGGTTTATGGGCATGAGCCACTGCGCCCAGCCTGTTTTTAAAATTATCAAAATAATTTTGCTTGGTAAGGAAATTTCTTGTATGAGAGCTGATACTATGGAAGGAGTTAAAGGTGGTACTGTCTTTTTAGATGAACTTTTCTGTATGGAATTGTTGTACCTAAAGATAGTTTTTGAATCTTCGGAGCCTGTTACTTTAGGGTCATAATGTTGCTGTCTTTAGAAGACCTTCAAAAATGGCATATTCTGAGGCCACTCTGGGGAATTTTAGGAAACTTAAGGACTCTATGAACACTTAGATTTTTCTCTTTGAGAGTCAGTTTTACTTAAATACATGTAGAGAAATTATATAAGAAATTATATATAAATTGTATATATATAATTATATATATACAAACTTGTATAAATTTGCTTTCATCTAATTTTTAGGTGTTTCAATGTTATCTACAACCTAAGATAAAAAGTACACAAAACTTTAGAGCACTTGGAAAACCTCCTCCTTTTTTTTTTTTTTTTTTTTTTAAGAGATGAGGGTCTCATATGTTGCCCAGGCTGGCTTTGAATTCCTGCGTTCAGGATTTCTCCTGCTTCAGCCTCTTGAGTAGCCTCTTGACTACAGATGCATGCCATCACATCTGGCTAATTTAAAAATATTATTTGTAGAGGCGGGGATCTCCCTTTGTTGCCCAGGCTGACCTCGTACTTCCGGGCTCAAGTGATCCACCTGCCTTAGCCTCTTGAATGTTGGGATTACAGGTGTGAGCCACCATACCTGACGGGAAGCCTTCTTTTGAAATGTACTGAGTCCTCAGAGGAGTCTGTGGTCTGCTCCTTGCACTAGATGCAGTGCTCATTGTATAATTAAATCCAGGTTTACACAGCACTTATAATCAGTGGGAAAAAGTCTAGAAAGATGCGGATTTTCTTTTGAAGCTCTCCTAGTTTAAGGATAATTTTGTTTTTAAGTGTGAATTGTTAGCACTGGAAGTCAAGTTTGTCTTAAGTTCATAGATTGATTTGTTTTCAAGAAGAGAACAAAAACACTTCCCTTCCTATTTTATTTCTGCGAGGAAAGCATTTACCATATCATTGGTCATTGTGTAACCCCGGCTTTTCCTTCTTCATGGTGACCATTTGGTCTCTAGGTCTCTGCGATGAAATGTGGCCTCTTGCCAATCTCCCCGGAGGCACTTTCCCTTGGAGAAGTGGCTTATCATGACTACCATGGCATTCTGGTTGATGAAGAGGAAAAAGTTTTGATTCAGAAAAATCTGGGGCCTAAAAGCAAGGTCAGTAGGCGTCTAATCTGGTATTTAAAGTACAGCAGAAAGAAGAGTAAAGCAAAGGACCAGTCTTCTTGTCCAGCTCCATAGAGCACTCCTGCTTCTCCTCAGGTTCTTATTCTCCGGAACCATGGGCTCGTGTCAGTTGGAGAGAGCGTTGAGGAGGCCTTCTATTACATCCATAACCTTGTGGTTGCCTGTGAGATCCAGGTAGGGGACAGCCATTCCAATCACTCTGCAGTTTATTTAGATGTGTCTGGGGTTCACATAGATTTTTTGATACTTACCGAGTAGAAGAGGAGTCTTTGAGCAATCTCTTTGCCAAAGATAAGCTCATGGATTTGGGACTTGATCAGGAGAAATGCTGTTTCACTGATTGAAGTTGGCAAAGGATTACTGGACTTTTCATTTCTAATTTTTAAATTTTCAAATATGTCAGTCACTACCGTTTATGGAGTACTGGTGTGTACCAGGCCTGGCATCAGGTGCTTAGCGTGTGTCATCTCGTACGTGATGTCGTGTGACCCCCCCACAGTACTCTTTGAAAAAGCAGGCATAAAGAAGTAGAGACTCAGAGAGTTGCCTGCAGCTTACAGCTGTGAGTTCCCCTCTGCTCTGTCAGCCCTTAGTCCATGTTCTCCCCTTTGCTTCTTGACTTATGTCTGTGGCGTAGTGAGGTCCCAAGTCCTTTGTAGGATCCTGAAAGGTGCTGTGTTTTCTCATTTCTCTGCCAACTTTGGTGCCCAATATTTTTGTCATGCTAAAGAAATACATCTGAAAGTAAGCCTGTGATCAGTCTATCACTATGCATTCTACATTTTCTATTCTTACACTCTAGAGATTTGGTTTCTTTTGAAATCTGCATTTTTATTCAAGTCATCTGACCCTCTTGATCTCAGTAAGGAACTCAAGCCATGCTGTGTGTGTTTTGGAAAAGGTTCGAACTCTGGCCAGTGCAGGAGGACCAGACAACTTAGTCCTGCTGAATCCTGAGAAGTACAAAGCCAAGTCCCGTTCCCCAGGGTCTCCTGTAGGAGAAGGCACTGGATCGCTTCCCAAGTGGCAGATTGGTGAGCAGGAATTTGAAGCCCTCATGCGGATGCTTGATAATCTGGTAAGAGTGGTGCCACTACTTGATGATAAACCTTATGTCTAAAAGCACCAGTGTTGGTGTTCTTATAGCAAGTGAGATTGCTGTCTTTATGCAGTATCTGAATATTTTCACCCTCAAAGTCATGAAGAAGCAGTAAATTACAATAAAATATAGAGGTGAAGGGTTCCTGGTATTGTTTTTTTTTTTTTTTTTTGAGACAGAGTCTCGCTGTGCTGGAGAGCAGTGGCGTGATCTCGGCTCACTGCAAGCTCTGCCTCCCAGGTTCACGCCATTCTCCTGCCTCAGCCTGCCGAGTAGCTGGGACTACAGCCGTCCACCACCATGCCTGGCTAATTTTTTGTATTTTTAGTAGAGACGGGGTTTCACCGTGTTAGCCAGGATGGTTTCAGATCTCCTGACCTCGTGATCCGCCCGCCTCAGCCTCCCAAAGTGCTGGGATTACAGGCGTGAGCCACCGCGCTCGGCCTATTGTTTTATTTTTTAAAGATAACCTTTGTGTTTGGACTCAGTGGGGACAAGAGCACAGAGAATGCATAGGCTGCTGAATGACCAGCTGCATCAGCTCAGTCCCCACCGTCCCACAAGCAAGCGAGAGAGGTGGCGCTTTTGAAATAGGTCAGTCAGGTACTTAGGCTTTTGCCTTAACAGCAGGTCCTGGCTGTTTGGGGCCTGATGACTGTGTTACATGGGTATCCACTCCCTGTCCACAGTGTGGGAGCCCCTGAGCTGCTTATTGCAGGGACAGAACCCGGCATGGTCCAGAGGGCAGGCCCGTGGGGCCTCCAGCACACAAGGAAAGTGAGCCCACACTGTGATAGGAGGACACGCAGGATGTGTTCTGTGTTATAGCGTTGCTGTGAAGAATTTCATTCTTTTGCAAGGACTGGAGAGAAAATTTTATGTGGAAGGTAGCCCTTGGAAATGATCTCAAAGAATAGGTAGGATCTTAGCCTGAGTTTGAAAGCCTGGGGAAAAAAAAGGATGACAGCATGAAGAGGCCACAGCACAGCTGCAGACAATGGGAGTGGGGAGATGGAAACATGCACCGTACGGTGCACCTTTCAGGTTCATCTTGACTTTGTCAGGATCGTTACTCAGTTCCTAGAGCTGTATTAGAACACTGCCCTTGGGTTCTTAGTCCTGCAGCCACATCATCAGACACAGGGCTCTGGAGCAGATCCCTTCCATGCTGCACATCAGACCTCTTAGATGGGGGTCACAGTGGTCCATCCTAACACCACGTGACCTCAAGAGGTGTAGATGTGAGGACATGTCAGTGTGGGGAAAGAAGGCCTCAGAGGGGCCAGTGTCCTTGTATGCTGCCAGCCAGTACTGGACAGGATCACAGATCACAGATGAGATGGGTGGCTTCAGGAGGCAGGAAGTTTAACTTTCCTGAAGGTTTGGAATAAAGAGAATTCATAGGTGTGATTCAGGCTATGTTAAATGTTCTTACTGAAATTCTTTGCACTCGTGATGAATATTGTCCGCTAGAAAGGAAAAACTGAGAGTGTTCTGCCTGGGCGCGATAGTCAATCAGTGGAGTAGACTCAATCAGTGACAGAGGAACAGAGAAGGCAGAGTCTAGCGTAACTTTTCAAAGTTCATATAATCAGTAAGATTGATTACATTAATTGACTGTCTACTATTGAGTCATGAACAGGACACAGTTCTTGCCCTCAGGAGTTTATGACCTAATAAGAGAAATGGACAAATGAATCCCAAATGAGCCCTGCCCCTGTGATCTGTGCAGTCATAGGCATGACGAGAGCTTGCAGGCAGAGGTGGGTGCTGATTGGTCAAGGAAGTAGGAAGAGGAGCAAGAACTCACGAAGAAGGCTGAAGAAGCACTTAGAGTTGGGTGGCCAGCCAGGGTAGTGAAGCTGCAGGAACTCACAGCTGGAGAAAGCTTGAGAGTGGGGCAGCCATGGCCCAGGTGTGTGTCAGGAGCCAGGTCATTCAGCATGGCTGCACAAGGTGAGGAGGGCTGGGGTTGGCCCAGTCACACAGCCCCTGCCTCCTGGTAAATACGGCAACGTTTCGCTGCTCTTCTACTTAAAGTCAGTGTAAGGAAGGGGAGAGAGGGGTTCAGAATGCACAGCAGCCACCAGAGACTGCGCTGAAAGCACATCCTAGAGGGGAAGGTCAAAATCGAGCAGAAACTCTGATTTGGTAGGGAAGGAAGAGAAGGATGAATGATTAATAAGTAAAACATTCATTACAAAAAGCATGATGAATGTTTATTCAGTGTCCTTAATGTGTACAGATTGTTTTAATATTAGAAGGCCATATTATATTTATGAGAAATAAACTAGACAGGAATCACTAATCATAGTCCATGTTTTAATTTAGCATTGGGATTGGCATATATGTTGTTTGCTAATAACTAAGTAGAGAATAGTTGCCAATTTCCACACTATAATATATATTGCAGCCAAGCACAGTGGCTCACACCTGTGATCCCAGCACTTCAGGAGGCTGAGGTGGGAGACCAGGAGCTTGAGACCAGCCTGGGCAACATAGCAAGACTCCTCTCCACAAAAAATAAAAAAATTTCAAAAAGAGAGATATATTTCATTTGAACTTCCACAGTTAGAAAAAAATGCTAAATTGTTCCCCCCGCAAAAGAAAGTCAAGATACAATTTCCGTTTCTCAAAGAAGGAACAAATCCATATATATTTTTTTCTTTCTTTCTTTTTTTGGTAGAGACAGGATCTCATCATGTTGCCTAGGCTGGTGTTGAACTCCTGGGCTCAAGCAGTCCTCCCACCTCAGCCTCCCAAAGTGCTAGGATTACAGGTGCAAACTACCATGCCTGACCCAAAGCCATGTTTTTAACTACAAGCCAGGTAGTAGTTCTGAGGTCTGAGTATTACTTCTGGTTTTGATTTAACAGCGTTTAAAGGGGAAGAATAAAGAAAAATCTGTATGGTGTCAGGAAAAAATGATGTTGATGAGTCCTGGGTGGTTTATTCTGAAGTTATGGAGATTACTGAGTCCTGGCTCTTTTTAAGTAAGAGGAAACTTGAATTAATAAGAACTGTGTTTTTTTTTTGCAGATAGTCTTTATGGCAGAGTCATTATCTTTTATTATTCCTCAACAAAGCATGCTCAGAAATGGGAAAATTGCCAGTACAGACATTTACCTTATCTTTCTGAGGATAATTATGAAAATAAAACCCAAAACAACTCCATTAGTGATTGTTATTACCTTTTTAAAAAAATGTAGGCCAGGCATGGTGTCTCATGCCTGTCATCCCAGCACTTTGGGAGGCCAAGGCAGGTGGATCACCTCAGGCCAGGAGTCCAAGACCAGCCTGGCCAACATGGTGAAACCCCTTCTTTACAAAAATTAGCCAGGGGTGGTGGAGGGTGTCTGTGATCCCAGCTACTCAGGAGGCTGAGGTAGAAGAATCGCTTGAACCCGGGAGGCAGAGGTTGCAGTGAGCCAAGGTCGAGCCACAGCACTCCAGCCTGGGTGACAGAGCAGGACTCCATCTCAAAAAAGACTCCATCTCAAAAAAAAATTAAATAAATAAATAAAATTATGGGGGACCGGGCATGGTGGCTCATGTCTGTAATCCCAGCACTTTGGGAGGCCGAGGCAGGCAGCTCATGAGGTCAGGAGATCGAGACCATCCTAGCTAACACAGTGAAACTCCATCTCTACTAAAAATGCAAAAAATTAGCTGGGTGTGGTGGCACGTGCCTGTAATCCCAGCGACTCGGGAGGCTGAGGCAGGAGAATCGCTTGAACCCAGGAGGTGGAGGTTGCAGTGAGCCAAGATGGCGCCACTGCACTCCAGCCTGGGCAACAGAGTAAGACTCTGTCTTGAAAAAAAAATTAAATTAAAAAAAATTAAAAAAATATATTGAAAGAGTGATTAGTAATGAAGGTGGCCCCCCAAAAAGAGCAGAGGGGAGAGAGAATTCTGAATTGAGAGGTATGTTTCTAGAGTACCGTAGCCAGCAGGGCACAGGCCACTGAAGTTTCTTGTATGTCTGGCCCCATGCAGTCCTTCCAAGTCCTAATTCTCTTGTGATGTATTGTGAAGGTGCTGTGAGTGACTTGGTTCAGGTGCGAATCTGTTAGGTTGTTTAGCAGACAGCTCTTCGGCATCCCCTGTATTACCTGTCTGTGCTGTGCAACAAATCACTACAGACCTGGCGGCTTCGAGCAGCAGCCATTTATTTCCCAGCTTCTATGGAGCAGGAGTCCAGGCACAGCGAACTCAACCTAGGGTCTCATAAAGGCTGCATTCAGGCTGTTGGCTAGGGCTGGTTCTCATCATGAGACTTGACTCAGAGGATCCACATCCAGGCTCTTCTAGACTGCGGACAGAATTCCTTTTCTTAGGGCTGAAGCATTCTTGGCAGCTTTGCTTCTTCAGATCCAGCAGTGGAGAGAGAGACTCTTATAAGACAGGCGCTACACTCTTCTGTGATACAGCCCGTCATCACCTTTTGTGAATTCTGCTACTTAGAAGCAAGTCAGACATCTCACCCATGCTCAAGGTGGGAGGGGATTATAGGAGCTGGGGGCCTGGGGCCACTATGAAGTCTGTCTGTCACACTTAACAAGTGGTAAGCACTGGCCAGGAGACATGCAGAGGACACCGTCCTTGCCCTTAGAGATGCTGTCTGTGGGAGGACTCTGCAGACGAGTTGGTCCAGTAGAAGTGTGAAGTAAGTGGGGCCGTCTTTTACCACAGAGCACATGGTCATGAGGCAGAGCTGGAGGTGAATTTGAATGTTGTTGTATTCAGATGTAAAGTAATTTTGCTGAGAACCAGTTGTCATGAGTATACTTATTTACCTTACTTACCTAAAGATTATCACAGTATTTAAACTGTAACTTAAGAGGTAAAAATCTATTAAGTAGGTTGATGAATATAACCTGCACAGTAGCTGGCAGCATGTAAGCCCTGTTTGGGTGTTCAACTTTAATTTTTTGCTGAGATATGTAAGCAAGAGAGTACACCTACCGCAAGTGTTCAGTTTGTTAATTTTTAAAAACTGAACCCTCTGTATAACCAGCAGTCAATAAGAGCAACAGTAGCAGCACCTTAGAACATCCCCAGCACCTCCTTCAGTTCACTTGTCCCATCCCAGGGGTGACAACTGTCCTGTCTCCCAGGACAACCAAAACAAAGGCTGTTTTGCATCTTCTGCACTTTTAATGAATGGAGTTACGTGGTCTATGTTTTTTGCAGATTGGTCTCTCTCACTCAGCTTTGCCTTCAGGAGAGTCATCCACGTGGTTGGTTTAGAGCACATTGTGTTTCTCTAGGCCATCTTATGAAGACAGTACACTATCCATCTCTTATACGGATGGACTTTTGGGTTGTTTCCAACTGTGGTTTACGAGGAGTAGGGTTGCTCTTCACATTTTAGTACCTGGCGTTTTGGTGAACACGTTTGCTTCTGTTGGGTATAAAATTAGGAGTGGAATTGCTGAGTCATAGGGTATGCATGTGTTCAACTTTTGTGGCTATTTCCACATGATTTTCCAAAGTGAAACCCTGTTTTGAGATCTGGAATATTGACTGTCTTTCACTCTCCTTGGACCCTAGGGCTACAGAACTGGCTACCCTTATCGATACCCTGCTCTGAGAGAGAAGTCTAAAAAATACAGCGATGTGGAAGTTCCTGCTAGTGTCACAGGTTACTCCTTTGGTAGTGACGGTGATTCGGGCACTTGCTCCCCTCTCAGACACAGTTTTCAGAAGCAGCAGCGGGAGAAGACAAGATGGCTGAACTCTGGCCGGGGCGATGAAGCTTCCGAGGAGGGGCAGAATGGAAGCAGTCCCAAGTCGAAGACTAAGGTGTGGACGAACATTACACACGATCACGTGAAACCCTTGCTGCAGTCTCTCTCGTCCGGTGTCTGCGTGCCAAGCTGTATTACCAACTGCTTGGTCTGTGCCTACCTTACTGTTCATAGTTAGATGATGTAGAGCAAGTTGGGTAGCTGGGGCTTCGGAGGCTTTGGGAATCCAGCCTTTCTGACCCAGGTGTAAAGCGAACCTTCCTTATTCACTTTCTTGTAGTTCTGAATCTAAGTCCACTGAATGCATTACTCAAATCTGGGTAATACTGTCTGCTTGAAACTGCTTAAGATGTAATGTGACTCTGCAGTAGTTCCAGTGTATCTCCGTATATAGCAGAAATACAAAATAGTGTACATGTATTAACCTACAAATAGGAGCTCTTCTGATTTAATTCAAATTGTATTCAGGGACTCTTAATATTTCATGCACAAAAAGACACTTCAGTCCTAAACCTGATATTTTAGTGTTGTGGACTCCAGTGGTTTCAAGTCACTAAAGTTTCTTCTTTAAGTCTTCAGTGTTTTCTTAAGCAGTTTTCCCTCGTGGCTCCCTGGCGTGTTCTCTGCTGACCCTTGTCCCCTGCCCTTAGTGTTACTCCCCTGCTTTCTATCCCAAAGCCTCCGAATGCACACCCCCAGCTGCCCTCTGCATGGACTGTTGCATGTGAGTAGACGGCCATAGTAGTGAGTCATCTTCTGACTCCTGCTGGGTGCGGCATGACCCAAGTGCAGCGCAGGCCATCTGCAGGCACCAGCGACAGACGCTGCAAGGGTGCTTCGTTTCAGCGGTAATGCCGCTCAGTTACTGTTTGCCCTGAGAGGTGCTCCCATGTCGTGGTACTGAGACCTCCTCTGAAGATCGGTCTTTACTCCTCCTGTAACCTACCTCTAACAGTCCACCCAGCTCTGCTTTAAACCATAGAAGAGGCCCATTTCCAGAAGCCCCTGGAATGGAGGAGACAGAGGCTGAAGCAGACTCATCTATGCATGACTAGTTCATTAGGAGTTCAGTTGAAGTTAGATTCGATGCTCCTAAAACCTGGGCAACCAAATACATAAAGCGGGGCTTTCTTTTCCCCTTCTAACAGTGCTTTGCTTTATAGATTTATTTAAAGAAAAAAGTTGTGTCTTCCCCAGGTGGTCCTGGTGTTTTCCTGATGCAGTTGGTGAGAAGCCTCTGTGCTCCTGAGCGGCCATGGCACCTGGGCAGGGACCCTGTGTGGCCGTGGGGCTCCGAGCGTGGGAGTGCGTCTCTCCTCTTCTCTCCTCCCTCCTTGTCTCCTTTTCCCCCCTTCCTGTCTTCCCCTTTTCTTTCATTTGTTTATTTTTTAGTTGTTTCACTTGTTAAAGGAAGTGGGCCTTATTAAAAAAAACAAAAACAAAAAAAACCCCAAAACACCTTTCTGTGGCTGATGTGAAGCACAGTGCTGAGTTGTCATGAGGAATTTTCCCCAAGTGTTCAGGCAGCAGCGCAAGCTTTATTTACCATTAGCTTGCAAAACAACGAAGTCACTTTAGGCCTTTTAGTCAATGTGTACATCCAAGGGGAGGCCTTGCTCCGCATTTAAATTTGTTTCTTACTGTTCTGGAGGGATACAGATTCCATGCAGTGCTCCCAGGTTGGTATCTTTTCATTTATAATGACTGTTGTTACTTTTTCAAATGTGTTCGAGTTTCTGAGGTTGCTGTTTGAATGTTTTGACTGAAAATTATTTTTAATAAAACGCTGGAGTTGTTTTTATCTGAGAAGATAACCATCAGTGAGTACCCACAGCTCCATGCCCATTCCACACTCTCCTCGCAGTGGCTCAGCATTTGATGGTTTTGTTGCTTTTTTTGAAGTTGTATGGTTTATGGCTATCTTACTGCCTCTCGAAAGTATTCTGAAAGGCATAACATTTGCTCTCGAAGATGGGCTTGTTTTAATGTTCAGTGCTTACTCATGCCTTAGAATTTGATGAAAAATCTCAAATTTGATTGGAGATCCAAAAAAAAATTATGAGTGGAAGGCTGAGCATGCTGACGAGATGCACTGATACTAAAACAGCCTTTAAATATTAAGGACTCATGAAGCGCTTCAAGTTTGTTTGGGATATTTTTGTAACACTCAAAAATATTAAGTTATATAAAATATTCGACATCACCAAACTCTTCTTCCAGGTAGCTACTGTGTAAGTGTCCGTACAGTAATTTTCTTGGGTTGAAATAGTTATGCAGACAGTGCATTCTGATGCTGTCATTTATTTTAACACAAAACTTTGGTGATGCCCACTCTTGCCTCACGGTGCAGGCTCCTCCCTACCCCCGGGTAGCAGCATCACATTGCTTTTCATGACCCTGTCATCTCATGCTTCCAGTTGGCTTTGGTGTTGGATGATTTTCAGAGCGGTGAACCAATGGTCTCTGAGGGGCCTCCCCTGCTGGTCCCAGGGTTATGGGGCTCAGCTCTGTCGTCAGCCTACGTTGTGACCCAGATTCAGCTGGGCTTTCCAGATGGTCCTTTTCCATCAGTCATGACTTTGACTTCCACTATTAACTGGTCTTCATGTGGCTGCATCCTGCTCCCATGGCGACTCTGCTGAGTGACCCAGAAGATGTGGTCATTGGTTCATTCCTCTCTGTGATGTTCAGTGCATGACCAGATGTGAGATAAACTGGATAGATTGGATGCTGTGTCACTTATTGTTGTCATAATTCTGACTTTTCAACTGTTCTTGATATTACAGTGGACTAAAGAGGATGGACATAGAACTTCCACCTCTGCTGTCCCTAACCTGTTTGTTCCATTGAACACTAACCCAAAAGAGGTCCAGGAGATGAGGAACAAGGTGTGTCCTGCGTCGGCACTCAGTGGGGGCTTGGGGGTGGGATTGGAAGGGATGCCAGCTGCTTTGGTTGGGGGAGGGGTGTGATTGCTTCTAGCAGAGGACATCTGCTGTTGCCACTGTTGTAACTGAAGCCATCTCTTCCTACTGCTGCTGTTCTACCAGCAGTGTGAAGTATGAGCAGCAGACATTTTGTTTGGGCCCTGTTGATTCGTGAACTGATGTTTGCTCACAGGTCAGAACTGGAAGCTGCAAAACCTGTTCTTAACAAGAGCAGACTCCTGTCCCTGATTTTCAGGGTTCGTTCAAAGACTTGTGAGTGGCATTTGGTTTATCAGAGCAGGAGCCCTGCCAGTGCTCACATCACTAGACAACGGACATGCAGAGAGTGTTAATGACACCAAGTTAATGATAGTGAGAGACAGGTGCCCTACTCAAGCATCTGAAAGATGTGGGGAGCTGGGAATAGTCTCCATCCCTGCAGACCAACACCCCACTAAGCGGGCATGGCGCTCACTCAGAACACATGGGGCCATCCTGCCTGCGTAGGGCACGGGGAGAGCTGAAGTGTAGCTTCCATGTGGCTGGGGCCCAAGTGCATAGCAGCATGGCTCCCAGGCAGCATGGCTGCTCAGGACCGCTGATATGTGCCTCTCCTTCCTATCCTCAGATCCGAGAGCAGAATTTACAGGACATTAAGACGGCTGGCCCTCAGTCCCAGGTTTTGTGTGGTGTAGTGATGGACAGGAGCCTCGTCCAGGTGAGAGCCCAGAGTGTCTCTGACATTAGTGGGTGGTGGCTGTGTGACCGCCTTCTCCAAAGTTATTCTGAAATTGAGAGAGTGACTTTATGAGGTAAGTATTCTAGGCAACCAGTTACCTTTTTTAAAACCTTCATGATGAGAAATAGTCCAGGCATTTTTCCTTGAGTTCTAGATGGAGCCAGCATGCCCGTCTGGTCCCGCCCCTTGTAATGCATGCATATATGAGGGTGGCACATACACCACCAGCTTTGGGGCTTAGATTTGGCCCGGGTTCAGCAGCATTCTGTGTAAGGTGCTAGGAGAGGGCGGGTTTAAGGGACTCTTGTTGTGGTACATATTGCTGTCTGCAACAAAGTGCTGCTTGGGTTGCAGAGGGCCGGGTGCCTGTAAATGTGGTGCACATTCACACCCGTTTCTACAAAATGACTCTGCCTTGTGGCATTGAAGATAATTGAAGATAATTGTGTAAGTAGTTATCTCTGAAAACTAATATGCCACCTAATGCTTTAACACCTGACTCTGCAGGGGTAGACGATTGTTGGATTTGGCCAGCCGTGGTCCTGGTTTCATGTTCAGTGTCTGCACGTCCCGCCATCATCACCACCACATTTACTGTTGACAGCTGTCCCTGCTGCATGCTCTTAGCCAGCTCCATCCTGTGCTCTCAGCTGATATTTCACAGGCTGGGCCTGGTGTGCTCTGGTGACTCAGTTTACTGTTTCAGGATGCACCTCTCTCTGACTGTACGGAAACTATCGAAGGGCTCGAGCTTACAGAGCAGACCTTTAGTCCCGCTAAATCTCTCTCTTTTAGAAAGGTACTCACTGCCCTGTCCTCACTACCTGTCTATGCGCCTTGCTCCCCTCCCTTCCCCTCTCCCTGTCTCCTCTCTTCAGGCATTGTCTTAGTTACTGAAGTAGCTTCAAATGGCTCTTTAAACTGTTTGTGAGATTGTACAGAAGGTTCTGTTCTACCTGCTCAATTCTTTAATTAAAACATTTGGTATGAGGTGTGATGATAATCTCCAGCATTCGAAGTTGTTGCTGAGAAATGGCCAGTCTGAGCGATGTGGTGCATTTCCGCAGTTCCGCACGGGACTTTGCCTTCTCCACGATGCTGACTGCAGACAGGCTCTTCTGGGCAGTCTGTTGCTGTTGGCAGCGGCCACTCCTGAGTGCCCTTCCACACTTGCTAGTTCAGCTTTGGCTGTAAATGTCATCAATGTAGCCACTGGAGGTCATATCATTGAAAGATGTCATTTCAGAGGAATGGGAATTCAGACAGTCTTTGTCAGCCCTTGTTGATAAAATGTATTTATTTACCTCAAAAATAAACCCTAAATAACATTTTTAAATGCCGCAGAGCAGAAAGACTTAGGAGAGTTTGAAACCCCACATCGTAATTTCCCTCTGTGCATGCGTACCTAGTGTGTGCAGTAGGTGGAAGATCTGTCTGAACCTACCCTCATAGAAGAAAACCTTCCCTAAGCATTAGGCTGCTAGTGTGCAGGAGTTGGTGCCCTGGGCAGAAAGTGCCTGACCGCATGGTGGAGTCTTAGCTGAGAGGCATGTTTATATTCTTGTCAAAGGAAATTTCCAGAACCGTCTCTTTCACTTGACACACCTTCATTCAGATGCACATGTCACTTTAGTAGGTGTTCCAGTTCCCATATAGAAGCGGGTTTGTAGCAAAGATTCTGTATTCCTGTCTAATCCCTGCTAATAACATTATTTTGCATATTTACTTATTAATTCCACAGGTCCTGTTTTTCCCTGTGCTTAGAGCATACTTCCGGCTGCCATTCTTGGAAGAACTTCTCATAGCAGGGGAGAAAGATGACTCTGCCTGTTGCTTGTTTTTCATCTTTTGGCACTTTGTTGCGGTCTTGTCAGTTGTTCTTTCTCTCAGGTGTGTGAGGGCTGTGCAGGCCATGAGCCCAGCTGGCCTGCTGTGTAGAGCCCACATGAGGGCAGCACTGAGGCCCTTGTTAGGGCTCTCCAGAAAGCAGCCTGGGTCGCCGTGGTCAACCACCAGTTACAGCTTTGTGTGCTCTGTCCCAGTGATATTCAGATGTGGGTGTGTGTCACAGTCACCTGGGTGTTTCCTGAACGACAGAGGTAGGGTCTCTACCTTCTGAACACCATGCTTGCTGCGAGTGCTGCATCCAGGTGTAATTAGCAGAGAATACCACTGTACACTGACCCCATAGGAAGAGAGGTTGACCCCCTGGACAGAAATCCTTGTTTCAGCTTTGTGTTTTCTCTGCCTTCTTGTATCTGAAGTTCACTTTTGCACCCTTGGTGTTTATCCCACACTGGCTAAAATACCCTCTTTTTGGTGAGAATGTGCTTTGGCTCCATGGGAGTCCTTTACAGGGCGATTGTTCCACTTCCTTTCATGTGAACCTCAAAGCACAGTCAGTCTTACTTCTTTTGGAACATGGCGCTGCATGTTAAGAAGTTGAATTTTTCCTTGACCAAGCAAGGAGGACTGTGTCCTACACACTCCCCTCCCCAGCGCGGCGAGCACGTAGATACCTACTTCCCATCTGAGAACCTGAGGAACGGGTATTTGGGACTTAGGGAGCTGGGGATTTTCTGGAAAGGACTTTCCTTTGCCTTCCATTTCTCCCTCACTGGCAATGGCCATTCACACAGTGCAAGTGTTGCCTTCTGACAGAAGAAGGGACAGTGAGTCAGAGTTCAAACAGGAGTTCTAAGCCCAGCCGAAGGCTGTGTTGACTTTCCTTTGGGTGTCATAACATGTAACCTGAAATACAGATACATATATATGTATTTTTTGAGACAGGGTCTCACTCTGTTGTCCAGGCTGGAGTGTGGTTGGGCTATCTTGGCTCACTGCAACCTCTGCTTCGCAGGCTCAAGAAATCCTCCCTCCTCCCACCTCAGCCTCCTGAGTAGCTGAGACTACAGGTGCACATCACCACACCTGGCTAATTTTTGTATTTTTTTGTAGAGACTGATTTTGGCCATGTTGCCCAGGCTGGTCTCAAACTCCTGAGCTCAAGCAGTCCACCTGACTCAGTCTCCCAAAATGCTGGGATTTTAGGGTGTGAGCCACCTTATCCGGCATAACCTGAAATAATTTTGGCTGCCTTCTGGATTCAATTTTAAGTGAAATGAAGGATTAGAGATGAAGATGTGTGTCTATACTGCAAGCTGTTCAGCCCAGGGAAGGACTCTGTGTTCCCATGTGCACCTCACCGGGGGCTGTGTTCCCTGCCACCCTTCATGCTGTGTG
Organism: Mandrillus leucophaeus; assembly: GCF_000951045.1. Classification (NCBI taxonomy): domain Eukaryota; kingdom Metazoa; phylum Chordata; class Mammalia; order Primates; family Cercopithecidae; genus Mandrillus; species Mandrillus leucophaeus. Next base: position 143,705 of record NW_012110696.1, on the reverse strand, counting down.
GTAGAAATGCAGAGGGGCAGTAAGCTCAGCCCTCGGATTCTCTCACTGACCTGTGTTGAGCACCTAACCTGTGCATGGTCCAGCACTGGAAATGCCAGTCCAGATCCAAGTCGGCCCTGCTTGTAGATGAAAACCTGATGGTCAGAGAGGTCAGCCGCTAGCGCAGTTTGCACAACCTCAGGCAGAGCTGTTGTTCCACCTAGGCTGCCTCAGTCAAGTATGGAAAGTGTTACCGGGTCTGTGTTTTGCCTTAGAGCCTTGTCAGGTGACAGGAAGGTGAGGGGAGTGGCAGGAGGGGAAGCTAGGTACATCTTGGTTGCCTGCCTGGGTTGTCCATGAGTGGCATATGTTTCTCTGCATCTCAGTCATTGCTCTGTGTCCTTTCTTGCAGAGGAATGTGATTCTCTGTTCCCGTAACTAGTCTTGACAGCAGCTTGGCCTTTAGCTGTGGTCTTTGGAGGAGGGCGCTCTCCACCACTGGAGGCAGGGACCTGCTGCGCTGTGCCTCGGGCTTCAGCTCTCTCAGTATGAGAGAGCCCCGCTTGTCCTTTGGGGCATCAAAATTGGGAACAAGGGCTTTGGTGTCTCTGTGCCAATGGATTTTTATTTTTATTTTGAGACAGCATCTTACTCTGTGGCCCAGCCTGGAGTGCAGTGGTGCAAGCATGGCTCACTGCAGCCTCTACCTCTCAGGCCAAAGGAATCTTCCCACCTCAGCCTCCTCAGTAGCTGGACTACAGGTGCATGCCACCACACCTGGCTAATTTTTAAATTTTTTGTAGAGACGAGGTCTCACTATGTTACCCAGGCTGATCTTGAACTCCTGGGCTCAAGCAATTCTTCTGTCTTGGCCTCCCAAACTGCTGGGATTATAGGCATGAGCTGTGGTGCCTGACTGATAGTCGATTCTTTTTGTTTGTTTGTTTGTTTGAGACGGAGTCTTGCTCTCTCGCCCAGGTTGGAGTGCAGTGGCGCAGTCTCGGCTCACCTCAACCTCTGCCTCCCGTGTTAAAGTGATACTTTTGCCTCAGTCTCCCCAGTAACTGGGATTACAGGTGCCCACCACCATGCCTGGTTAACTTTTTTGTATTTTTAGTAGAGACGGGTTTTCGCTGTGTTGGCCAGGGTGGTCTTGAACTCCTGACCTCAGGTGATCTACCCGCCTCAGGTTCCCAAAGTGCTGGGATTACAGGTGTGAGCCACTGTGCCTGGCCTGATAGTTGATTCTTGATGTTTGATTCCTTTACTGATTTTAACCATTTGATTGAAATGAACTTAAGCGTTTCTCTTGTGTCACCTTCTCATTTCATTGGCAGTGATATCAGGATGCAGGTGCAGCCAGCCAAACTGCCTTTGCTGGGATACCGTCTCTAGGGTGCCATCGTGTGAGGGCTCTTAGCAGTGGACAGCCCAGCCGGTCCTCCTTCAGATAGTGAGGCAGGCCTCTGGTCAGGGAAAGACTTGGCTCAGGCCACAGAGCTAACACATGGCAGACAGGACTCAGTTTCCTGTCTTGGTGAGGTAGGGCAGCTTCTTAATGAAAAGTCAACGGGCCTCAAGTCAGACCCGGTTCAGAAGAGGGTTCCCCTTGACCTGTTGACTGTCGAGAGTCTTCCGGGCAAAGGTTGCCTATTCCAGCAGTCCATCTGTCCCTCCTGGGGCTCTGGGCTCTGTGTCACTAGTCAGCACCGGGTACGCAGCATGCTAGTTGGTAACCCCTCAGCCCATCCCAGTCAATCCAGGCTCCCCCGTCTCTGCTTGAGGAGCAGTCAGCCCGGGTGAGTTGAATTTCCCAAGTCAGTCCTGCTAGGACACTCTTTATCTCTGGTGTTCACCCCTCACTGAGAGGAACACTAAAGGACCAGGCCTGGCATTCAAAGAATTGTGGATTCTCCTGTTTTTATTTGGTTTTGGAAGCTGTCGTTCAGTCATGTGCATGTGTGTTAGCGCTGGGTAACTGTCTCAGAAGTGAGCTCCAGGGTAGCCGGGCGTGGTGGCGGGCGCCTGTAGTCCCAGCTACTCAGGAGGCTGAAGCAGGAGAATAGCGTGAACCCGGGAGGTGGAGCTTGCCATGAGCCGAGATTGTGCCACTGCACTCCAGCCTGGGCAACAGTGCGAGACTCCATCTCAAAAAAAAAAAAAAAAAAAGAAGGAAAAGAGCTCCAGGGAATTGGGGGACATTTCCCTGCCCCTGGCCCAATCAGGCTGCACTGTGGGCACAGCAATGTGCTGGGGCAGGTGGCTGTGAGTGGACCTCACCCCTGACACCCACCCGGCCCACTGTGTTGGCCTCAGGTTCCCTCCTGCTTTAAGATTGGTGTGATCTGTGAGCCGCCTTTGTGCTTCGCTTTGCCTTCTTCTTTTTTTCTTTGGTACAAATGTTCAGTTTTCCAAATTCCTCAGCTAAACACTGGTGTCTTGGGACATTTTGTTATCTCTGAATGTTTTGGGATAAATTCCAGGAACTAGTTATAAACTAACCATAGTCAAAAGAACAGAACTTACCTGTGCTCTTAGAATATAAGCAAAGCTCTGAGCATGCCTTATGTTGTAGCTTGTGACAGTTTCTGATGTCATGAGGAAAAGTTACTGACTTTTAAACAGTAACAGGAAAGGGCCTTTTCCCCTTCTGTTCGACAGAGAGGAGTAGCGGGCACCCTCCCTGAGGTGCTCTGTGCTCTTGGGTCTGCATTGCGCTTTTGCTTCTGAAACCTGGAAGGCTCTGTAGGATTTCTTCTGCGGTTAATGTCTGTTCATCGTGGCACTGACCTGTGTTTCCATATCTACCACTGAAGGCTGCAGCTCAGCTTAGGCCTCGGGCCCATGGCAGTGCCGTCTCAAGGGTGTCTGCTCCTGGAAAGCCTCCTGTCCCCGCCCTGCCTGTAGCCTGCCTGGGAGGAGGGAGAGTCCCCGCTGGACTGGGCTCCTGCAGACCAGACATGCCTTTCATCCACAGGGAGAGCTGGTGACGGCCTCCAAGGCAATCATTGAGAAGGAGTACCAGCCCCACGTCATCGTGAGCACCACGGGCCCCAACCCCTTCACCACGCTCACAGACCGCGAGCTGGAGGAGTACCGCAGGGAGGTGGAGCGGAAGCAGAAGGGCTCTGAAGGTGAGTGCTTGTGGTCCTGGGCACTGCCACTCCAGAAGGTGAAAGTGCCCTGGGAGCTTCTCTGTGGTCCAGGTGCTGGCTGTGGGTGGTGATAAGAATAGCCACATGCATCAAAGTCAAACCAGAACTTTATCCAGTACTCATTTCCAACCTAGTCACTCAGGCCAGAATGGAAGAAATTGCAGGCCGGGCATGGTGGCTCACGCCTTTAATTAGCTGGGTGTGGTGGCGCATGCCTGTAATCCCAGCTGCTACTCGGGAGGCTGAGTCAGGAGAATCGCGTGAACCTGGGAGGCGGAGGTTGCAGTGAGTTGAGATCATGCCGTTGCACTCTAGCCTGGGCAACAAGAGAGAAACTCCCATCTCAATTAAAAAAAAAAAAAAAA
>NW_012110696.1:133122-135116 GCF_000951045.1 Mandrillus leucophaeus | reverse complement strand
TTGGGTCAAATGGTATTTCTGGTTCTAGATCCTTGAGGAATCACCACACTGTCTTCCACAATGGTTGAACTAATTTACACTCCCACCAACAGTGTAAAAGCGTTCCTGTTTCTCCACATCCTCTCCAGCTTCTGTTGTTTCCTGACTTTTTAATGATCGCCATTGTAACTGGTGTGAGATGGTATCTCATTGTGGTTTTGATTTGCATTTCTCTAATGACCAGTGATGATGAGCTTTTATTCCTATGTTTGTTGGCCACATAAATGTCTTTTGAGAAGCGTCTTTTTGATGGGGTTGTCCCGCTTTTTGATGGGGTTGTTTTTTTCTTGTAACTTTGTTTAAGTTCCTTGTAGATCCTGGATATCAGCCCTTTGTCAGATGGATAGATTGCAAAAATTTTCTCCCATTCTGTAGGTTCCCTTTTCACTCTGATGATAGTTTCTTCTGGTGTGCAGAAGCTCTTTAGTTTAATTAGATCCCATTTGTCAATTTAGGCTTTTGTTGCCATTGCTTTTGGTGTTTTAGTCATGAAGTCTTTGCCCATGCCTGTGCCCTGAATGGTATTGCCTAGGTTTTCATCTAGGGTTTTTATGGTTTTAGGTCTTATGTTTAACCCATCTTGAGTTAATTTTTGTATAAGATGTAAGGAAGGTGTCCAGTTTCACTTTTCTGCATATGGCTAGCCAGTTTTCTTAACACCATTTGTTTAATAGGGAATCCTTTTCCCATTGCTCGTTTTTGTCCAGTTTGTCAAAGATCAGATGGTTGTAGAGGTGTGACGTTATTCCTGAGGTCTCTATTCTGTTCTGTTGGTCTATATATCTGTTTTGGTACCAGTACCATGCTGTTTTGGTTACTGTAGCCTTGTAGTATAGTTTTAAGTCAGGTAGTGTGATGCCTACAGCTTTGTTCTTTTTGCTTAGGATTGTCTTGGCCATACACGCTCTTTTTTGGTGCCATATGAAATTTAAAGTAGTTTTCTCTAATTCTGTGAAGAAAGTCAGTGGTAGCTGGATGGGCATAGCATTGAATCTATGAATTACTTTCGGCAGTATGGCCATTTTCACAATGTTGATTCTTCATATCCATGAGCATGGAATATTTTTCTGTTTGTGTGCTCTCTTATTTCCTTGAGCAGTGGTTTCTAGTTCTCCTTGAAGAGGTCCTTCACATCCCTTGTAAGTTGTATTCCCAGGTATTTTATTCTCTTTGTAACAGTTGTGAATGGGAGTTCACTCATGATTTGGCTCTTTGTCAATTATTGGTGTATAGGAATGCTTGTGATTTTTGCACATTGATTTTGTATCCTGAGACTTTGCTGAAGTTGCTTATCAGCTTAAGGAGATTTTGGGCTGAGATGATGGGGTTTTCTAAATATACAATCATGTCATCTGCAAACAGAGACAATTTGACTTCCTGTTTTCCTATTTGAATACGCTTTATTTCTTTCTCTTGCCTGATTGCCCTGGCCAGAACTTCTAATACTATGTTGAATAGGAGTGGTGAGAGAGGGCATCCATGTCCTGTGCCAGTTTTTAAAGGGAATGCTTGTAGCCTTTGCCCATTCAGTAAGATATTGGCTGTGGGTTTGTCAGAAATAGCTAATACCTAGTTTATTGAGAGTTTTTAGCATGAGGGGATGTTGAATTTTATTGAAGGCCTTTTCTGCATCTATTGAGATAATCATGTGGTTTTTGTCATTAGTACTGTTTATACGATGGATTATGTTTATTGATTTGCATATGGTTTTTTTGTTATTTGTTGATTTTTTTTTTTTTTTCCTGAGACAGTGTCTCCCTCTGTTACCCAAGCTGGAGTGAAGTGGTGCAATCTTGGCTCACTGTAACCTCTGCCTCCTGATTCAAGCCTCAGCCTCCTGAGTACTTGAGACTACAGACACACGCCACCACACCCAGCTAATTTTTGTATTTTTATTAGAGATGGGGTTTCACTGTGTTGGCCAGGATGGTCTCGATCTCCTGACCTCATGATCC
>NW_012110696.1:130296-131622 GCF_000951045.1 Mandrillus leucophaeus | reverse complement strand
AAAAAAAAAAAAAAAAAATTGCCAAGTTAGGCACACTTGTGAGTGGCCCTGGCTAGGAGGGAGACGTGTATAAATGGCAATGTGGAGGACTAGTGGTGGCCACTCACAAGTGTCTGCGTGCCGTACTAAGATACGCCAGGGCCCCTCTGCCAAAACAAGGCGGACCCTGAAGATGTCCTGCTGTGGTCCCATCCAACAGCTGTGATGAAGGTGGGGGTGAGAGGAGACAGCAGGAGTGAGGGGCAGCCCACAGAGCTCCAGGCTGGAAGGCATTGGTCCTTCTCCCAGGGGGTTTCTGTCCATATGGAGTGACCAGAACACTGACAAAAGAATTCATTCATTTCGATCAGTTAGCGGGAAAGTCAGCATGCATATGATTATTATTCTTTTTGAGATGAAGTCTCACTCTGTCACCAGGCTGGAGTGCAGTGGCACGATCTCGGCTCACCTCTGCCTCCCAGGTTCAAGCGATTCTCCTGCCTCAGCCTACCGCGTAGCTGGGACTACAGGCTGCACGCCACCACGCCCAGCTCATTTTTGTATTTTTAGTAGAGACGGGGTTTTACCATGTTGGCCAGGATGGTCTCAATCTCTTGAAATTGTGATCCACCTGTCTCGGCCTCCCAAAGTGCTGGGATTACAGGCATGAGCCACCGTGCCCAGCCCTGAATATCATTTTTAAGAGACATTTGTCTTTCTCTCTCTTTTTTTTAAATTAATTATATTTTAAGTTTTGGGATACATATACAGAACGTGCAGGTTTGTTACATAGGTATACATGTGCCATGGTGGTTTGCTGTACCCATCAACCCATCATCTGCATTTGGTATTTCTCCTAATGCTATCCCTCCCCTAGCCCCACACCCCTGACAGGCCCTGGTGTGTGATGTTCCCTTCCCTGTGTCCATGTGTTCTCATTGTTCAGCTCCCACTTTTGAGTGAGAACATGTGGTGTTTGGTTTTCTGTTCCTGTGTTTGCTGAGAATAATGGTTTCTAGCTTCATCCATGTCCCTGCAAAGGACATGAACTCATCCTTTTTTATGACTGCATAGTATTCCTTGGTGTGTATATGCCACATTTTCTTTATCCAGTCTATCACTGATGGGCATTTGGGTTGGTTCCAAGTCTTTGGTATCGTGCATAGTGGTGCAGTACACATATGTGTGCGTATGTCTTTATAGTAGAATGTTTATAATCCTTTGGGTATATACCCAATAACGGGATTGTTGGGTCAAATGGTATTTCTGGTTCTAGATCCTTGAGGAATCACCACACTGTCTTCCACAATGGTTGAACTAATTTACACTCCCACCAACAGTGTAAAA
>NW_012110696.1:116129-128836 GCF_000951045.1 Mandrillus leucophaeus | reverse complement strand
TGTCCTGTGCCAGTTTTTAAAGGGAATGCTTGTAGCCTTTGCCCATTCAGTAAGATATTGGCTGTGGGTTTGTCAGAAATAGCTAATACCTAGTTTATTGAGAGTTTTTAGCATGAGGGGATGTTGAATTTTATTGAAGGCCTTTTCTGCATCTATTGAGATAATCATGTGGTTTTTGTCATTAGTACTGTTTATACGATGGATTATGTTTATTGATTTGCATATGGTTTTTTTGTTATTTGTTGATTTTTTTTTTTTTTTCCTGAGACAGTGTCTCCCTCTGTTACCCAAGCTGGAGTGAAGTGGTGCAATCTTGGCTCACTGTAACCTCTGCCTCCTGATTCAAGCCTCAGCCTCCTGAGTACTTGAGACTACAGACACACGCCACCACACCCAGCTAATTTTTGTATTTTTATTAGAGATGGGGTTTCACTGTGTTGGCCAGGATGGTCTCGATCTCCTGACCTCATGATCCACCTGCCTCGTCCTCCCAAAGTGCTGGGATTACAGGCGTGAGCCGCTGCTCCTGGCTGATTGTGTATGTTGAACCAGCCTTGCATCCCAGGGATGAAGCCAACTTGATTGTGGTGGATAAACTTTTTGATGTGCTGCTGGATTCGGTTTGCCAGTATTTTATTGAGGATTTTCGCATTGATGTTCATCAGGGATATTGGCCTGAAATTTTCTTTTTTTGTTGTGTCTCTGCCAGGTTTTGGTGTAAGGATGATGCTGGCCTTATAAAATGAGTTAGGGAGGAGTCCCTCTTTTTCTATTGTCTGGAATAGTTTCAGAAGGAATGGTACCTACCAGCTCCTTTTTGTACCTCTGGTAGAATTTGGCTGTTAATCTTTCTGTTCCTGGGCTTTTTTTGGTTGGTAGGCTATTTATTACTACCTCAATTTCAGAGCTTGTTACTGGTCTGTTCAGGGATTTGACTTCCTCCTGGTTCAGTCTTGGGAGGGTGTATGTATCCAGGAATTTATACATTTCTTCTAGATTTTCTAGTTTATTTGTGTAGAGGTGTTTATAGTATTCTCTGATGGTAGTTTGTATTTCTGTGGGATTGATGGTGATCTCCCTTTTATCATTTTTTGTGTCTATTTGATTCTTCTCTTTATTGTGTCTATTTGATTCTTCTCTCTTTTCTTCTTTATTATAAGTCTGGCTAATTATCAATCTTTTCAAAAAACCAGCTCCTGGATTCACTGATTTTTTTTGAAGGCTTTTTTTGTGTCTCTCTCCTTTGGTTCTGCTCTGATCTTAGTCATTTCTTATCTTCTGCTAGCTTTTGAATTTGTTTGCTCTTCTCTAGTTCTTTTAATTATGATGTTAGGGTGTCGATTTTAGATCTTTCCTGCTTTCTCCTGTGGGCATTTAGTGCTATAAATTTCCCTCTGAACACTGCTTTAGCTGTGTCCCAGAGATTCTGGTATGTTGTGTCTTTTTTCTCATTGTTTTCAAATAACTTATTTCTGCCTGAATTTTGTTATTTACCCAGTAGTCATTCAGGAGCAGGCTGTTCAGTTTCTATGTAGTTATGCAGTTTTGAGTGAGTTTCTTAATCCTGAGTTCTAATTTGATTGCTCTGTGGTCTGAGAGACAGTTTGTTATAATTTCTGTTCTTTTACATTTGCTGAGGAGTGTTTTACTTCCAATTATGTGGTCAGTTTTAGAATAAGTGCAATGTGGTGCTGAGAAGAATGTATATTCTGTTGATTTGGGGTGGAGGGTTCTGTAGATGTCGATTAGGTCTGCTTGGTCCAGAGCTGAGTTCAAGTCCTGAATATCCTTGTTAATTTTCTGTCTTGTCGATCTAATATTGACAGTGGGGTGTTAAAATTTCCCATTATTATTGTGTGGGAGTCTTGAGTCTCTTCGTAGGTCTCTAAGAAGTTGCTTTATGAATCTGGGCGCTCCTGTATTGGTTGCATGTATATTTAGGACGGTTAGCTCTTCTTGTTACATTGATCCCTTTACCATTAGGTAATGCCCTTCTTTGTCTTCTTAAATTTTTGTTGGCTTAAAGTCTGTTTTATTAGAGACTAGAATTGCAACTCCTGCTTTTTTTTTTTTTTTTTTTGCTTTCCTTTTGCTTAGTAAATATTCTTCTGTCCCTTTATTTTGAGCCTGTGTGTGTCTTCACATGTGAGACGGGTCTCCTGAATACAGCACACTGATGGGTCTTGACTATCCAATTTGCCAGTCTGTATCTTTTAATTGGGGCATTTAGCCCGTTCACATATTAAGGTTAATATTGTTATGTGTGAATTTGATCCTGTCATTATGATGCTAGCTGGTTATTTTGCCCATTAGTTGATGCAGTTTCTTCATAGTGTTGATGGTCTTTACAATTTAGTATACTTTTGCGGTGGGTGGAACCGGTTTTTGCTTTCCATATTTAGTGCTTGCTTCAGGAGCTCTTGTAAGGCAGGCCTGATGGTGACAAAATCTCTCAGCATTTGCTTGTCTGTAAAGGAGTTTATTTCTCCTTCACTTATGAAGCTTAGTTTGGCTGGATATCAGATTCTGGGTTGAAAATTCTTTTAAGAATGTTGAATATTGGCCCCCACTCTCTTCTGGCTTGTAGGGTTTCTGCAGAGAGATCTGCTGTTAGTCTGATGGGCTTCCCTTTGTGGGTAACCTGACCTTTCTCTCTGACTGCCCTTAAAATTTTTTCCTTCATTTCAACCTTGGGTGAATCTGATGATTATGTGTCTTGGGGTTGCTCTTCTTGAAGAGTATCTTTGTGGTTGTCTCCCTGTTTCCTGAATTTGAATGTTGGCCTATCTTGCTAGGTTGGGGAAGTTCTCCTGGATAATATCCTGAAGAGTGTTTTCCAACTTGGTTCCATTCTGCCTGTCATTTTCAGGCACACCAATCAAACGTAGCTTTGGTCTTTTCACATAGTCCTATATTTCTTGAGGCTTTGTTCATTTCTTTTCATTGTTTTTTCTTTAATCTTGTCTTTACACTTTATTCATTAAGTTGATCTTCAATCTCTGATATCCTTTCTTCTGCTTGATTTATTCAGCTATTACTACTTGTGCATGCTTCATGAAGTTCTCATGCTGTGTTTCTCAGCTCCGTCAGGTCATTTATGTTCTTCTCTAAAGTGTTATTCTACTTAGCAGTTCCTCTAACCTTTTTTCAAAGTTCTTAGCTTCCTTGCATTGGGTTAGAACAAGCCCCTTTAGCTCGGAGAAGTTTGTTATTACCCACCTTCTGGAGCCTACTTCCGTCAATTCATCAAACTCATTCTCTGTCCAGTTTTGTTCCCTTGCTGGCGAGGAGTTGTGATCCTTTGGAGGAGAAGAGGCGTTCTGGTTTTTGAAATTTTCAGCCTTTTTGCGCTGGTTTTTCCTCATCTTTGTGGATTTATCTACGTTTGATCTTTGATGTTGGTGACCTTCAGATGGCGTTTTCGTGTGAACGTCCTTTTTGTTGATGTTGATGCTATTCCTTTCTGTTAGTTTTCCTTCTATCAGTCCCTTCTGCTGCAGGTCTGCTGGAGTTTGCTGGAGGTGCACTCCAGACCCTGTTTGCCTGGCTATCACCAGCAGAGGCTGCAGAACAGCAAAGATTGCTGCCTCTCCCTTCTTCTGGAAGCTTCGTCCCAGAGGGGCACCTGCCAGATGCCAGCCGGAGCTCTCCTGTATGAGGTGTTGTCTGTCGACCCCTGCTGGGAGGTGTCTCCTGAGGAGGCAGTGTCTCTCCCTTAGCAGAGCTTGAGCACTGTGCTGGGAGATCCGCTGTTCTCTTCAGAGCCAGCAGGCAGTAACTTAACTCTGCTGAAGCTGTGTCCACAGCTGCCCCTTCCCCCAGGTGCTCTGTCCCAGGGAGATGGGAGTTTTATCTATAAGCCCCTGACTGGGGCTGCAGCCTTTCTTTCAGAGTTGGCCTGCCCAGAGAGGAGGAATCTAGAGATCAGTCTGGCTATAGTGGCTTTGAGGAGCTGCGGTGGGCTCCGCCCAGTTCAGATTTCCTGGCAGCTTTGTTTACACTGTGAGGGGAAAATGGCCTACTCAAGCCTCAGTAATGGTGGACGCCCCTCCCCCCACCAAGCTCCAGCATCCCAAGTGGACTTCAGACTGCTGTGCTGGCAGCAAGAATTTCAAGACAGTGGATCTTAGCTTGCTGGGCTCCATGGGGGTGGGATCTGCTGAGCAAGACTACTTGGCTCCCTGACTTCAGCCCCCTTTCCAGGGGAGTGAAGGGTTCTGTGTTGCTGGCATTCCAGGCGCCACTGGGGTATTAAAAAAGAACTCCTGCAGCTAGCTCAGCGTCTGCCCAAATGGGTGACCAGTTTTGTGCTTGAAACCCAGGACCCTGGTGGCATAGGCAGCCAAGGGAATTTCCTGGTCTGTGGATTGTGAAGACCGTGGGAAAAGCATAGTTTCTGAGCCGGAATGCACCATTTCTCAAGGCACAGTCCCTCACGGCTTCCCTTGGCTACAGGAGGGAGTTCCCTGACTCCTTGCACTTCCCGGGTGAGCAACACCCTACCCTGCTTCGGCTCGCCCTCCGTGGGCTGCACCCATGGTCTAACTAGTCCCAGTGAGATGAGCCAGGTACCTCAGTTAGTAGTGCAGAAATCACCTACCTTCTGGGTTGATCTCGCTGGGAGCTGCAGACCGGAGCTGTTCCTTTGGCCATGTTGACAGTCACCCCGACGTTTGTCTCTTTTACGAACACGGTATTTCTGTCTGTTGAAGCGTCACTGGGGAGAGACCTCCTTTACTTGGTTTGATTCTTAACACTCATCATTGCTGAGCCATCGTGCTGGGCACATGCCCAGTGCTGTCGTGCGTACATCTCATCTCATTCCCAAAGTAACCCTGCGAGATTGGTCATTTTCCCCCAGTTAGAGCAGAGGAATAGGGGGCTCAGACAGGGCGGCTCCCAAGAATGAGGCTGTGCATGGCTGAGCCCTGATCTGGACAAAAGCGCATTGCTTTCCTCACTGAGTCTTTGATCACAGCAGTCGGCCCCGGCCTCTGTGCAGGGGGATGCTCTGAATGTCCTTGCGGTGCTTGTGTGTAGGGCTTGGGGTTTCTGACAGAAATTCTCTTTCTCCATAAACCTTGAGGGTCTCCTGTGCAGGTGTGGTCACAGGCCTGAGGGTGAACATGCTGACTGCCCTGGCATGTGCCCAGGTCCCGTCAGGAGTGGCTGGTGCAGCCTGCACTTCTCTTGGTAGCTCACTGACAAAGGCGGTCAAAGATGGGGCAGTCTTACAATGAATAAAAATAAGCGGCTTGTTTCAGACCCTCATGGAGCAGGTGGTTTCAGATGTCAGGTTTGAAAAGAAAATGTTGAGAACTAATGAGAGAAGCAGGTCTCCAATGCCTCTTCCTTGAGGGCTCGTGGGGATCAGCTGCTTTTCCTCCAAGCTCCCTGCTGCCAGCTCTCTTGTCCAGTAGGCTCTAAGCAACCTTGGTGCTGGCACCAGGAAGAACCAGGGGCACGGGGCCCCCGCCAGCATCCTCAGGGCCATTAGCTTCAACTCAGGTTTTTACTGAAACCTCAGTGTGCTTCTCAGTCCTCTGGGGTCGGCCTTGCTGGAGCGACCTCGGTGTGTGGGACTGACTGTTGCCCTCCTGGGCTGTAGTCATCCTGGGAACTAGGCACTCCTCCTAAGAGAACCTCTTAACCGGTTTTTGTCTTCTTCTAGACCAGCCACTGCATTATGTAGTTGTTACTGAAATTTGAGTTGCTGAATTGTTTTTCAGTGTTACACCGCTATTTACTGTTCAGGCCTTCACACACACCGGGCCCTGCTGCTGGTTGTCTCCCTCCAGTGAAGCTTTGAGCCATTGCTGTAATTACCTGCCTTAGAGCAGGAAGTAGAGGTAGTCGACTTGAGCTGTGGGTCATGTGGCCTAATCCTAGTTTCTGTGCACAGGTACACAGAGATGTGTCTGCCCTTTGGGGTCTCCTGGCATCTGAGTAACCTGGATTGTTTTTCAGTCAAACAAGATACCTGGAGTTCCCCCCACCCCCCGGTGTGAGGCTCCTTCAGCAGGGCTGTGATGGCAGCTGAGTGTGGATGGGGACGGCTCTGGCCATGCTCTGTGATCACAGAGCTGTTAGCAGGAGAACCCACAGGAGGTCTGATCTGGCCCTTGGCGTGGGCTGAGGGGAGTGTGTGCCACAGGTAAAATGCAGGCTGGCTGCCGGAGGTCAGCACCTTTTCCTGGTTGAGGCTGTATGCTCACTCAGATAGGTGGTGTGGTGGCCTTTTTATGGGCGCCTGCCTTCTGGAAGGTAGCTGCCAACATGGTACTTGGGGAGGTGAGCCAGCTGTTAGGGTGGGAGCAGAGGCCCTGGGAGCCCGAAGGGTAATGACAGCTGCTTGTTCAAAATACAGATCTGCTGATTCAAAGCTATTAATCTAAACTTCTGAAATACAGACAGACATGGAAGGAATTAGCGTAGTGTGTTGATCCATATTTTCCCTCAAACGAGACGTAGACTTGGAATCCTTTTCTATATCCAGGATGCTAGTTCCTGCATTTTTTCCTCTGGTTCTTATTAGCATTTTTCACTTTATAAAATAAAAATATGCATTACAGTTGCCAAGTTTAAATTATTGGGATAAAATGCCCTACCACAGAATTAAAACCAAAATAATTGCTCATGGGATGTCCCTTGAGGTGGTGAGTGGGCTCAGGACCCTCCGCCACCTGCTTAGCAGGGAGAAGGTTGGGAGGGAGGGGCCGCCTACTCGCACAGGACAGCGGGGGACAGGCCAGGGCACACCATTTGAGTCCATCACAGAGCCAGCTCTGGCAGATTCTCTTTGGAATAAGAATAGAAATGAATTTTGTATCTGAAGTTGTTTATGTTTCTCTGAAATTCACATCAGTCAACACCCGGGTCACAGCTTCCTTTATCCGCTCTCGGAGAGGAACAGGGAAAGGGTTGAGAGCCCTGCCTTCTCAGAGGGCGGCCGAGCAGGCTGCCCCATCTGCCACGGAGGCAGGTGCAGGCTCATGGCGTCCACAGCTCCTACCATATCCTTGTTGTTTCTCTGCAGAGAATCTGGACGAGGCTAGAGAACAGAAAGAAAAGAGTCCTCCAGACCAGCCTGCGGTCCCCCACCCACCTCCCAGCACTCCCATCAAGCTGGAGGAAGGTGAGCTCTGGGTGGCAGTGGCCGCCACTGTGGGAGGGTGCACGGCTCGTGCGCGCTGTGGCGGAATGTGGCGGGAGTTGTGTTAACACCAACAGAGAAGTGTGTGCTTGCATCAACACCAAGATGTGACACTTCTTTTCTCCTATATTGGTTCTGTCCTGGGTAACTCCAGGCAAAACAGATTTGTATGTGAGCTGTGACCAAGTAGGAAGGCTGGCCTCGGGGGTCAGAACCCACCGTGGTTGCTGGTGTCTGCGTTGCCCATTGCTCGCCCACTCCTTGTGCCGTGTTGTCATGCAGATGCCACCTCCGGAGTTGCTCTCCGCTGTGTGAGCCACACGCCGGCTGCCTCTCAGCCACCGTGTGTCTGTGGTGTGTGATCCCGGGTGTCTGTCCCTCGGTCTCGTACATCCGTGTCTCTCGTGAAGCCCATGGCCCTGCCTTTCTTCTTCTGTAACCTGATGGCTGTGACTGAATGCATAGATTCTCTCCTTGTGCTTTTTTCTTCCTGTGGCTGCGTCACAAGCAGGAGACGGATGCGCTAGAGAGTACCTGTTACCCTAGTAAGTACCGCGCTGCCTCCGCTCTGCACCGGTGCCCTGTGCTTCGCCTCATTCTCCTGCTTCTTTGTTGTTTATTAAGTTTTGTTTTCTGTTTATTTAAAATAAAAACAGAAGCCCCCTCTTCTTTGTACCCAGTCCCTTGGAGGCCTTCCTGGAAGTGGCTCAGTCACCTGAGCACTGTGCTGCCTTGAGCGGCAGCGGGTGCCTCCCTCAGGGCCTCTGCCCACCTAGGTGCCACTGGAGCACTCTGGGCCTCAGAGGTTCTTACCTCCGGCCTTCGAGGGTCTCTTTGGATTGCTTGGTGGGAGGGTTTTACCACACTGAATCCAGACGTTAAGTGCAGCCTCGGTTCAGACAGGCTGGGGTTCTGCCACCTGCTGTGTGGGGTTGGATTGCCTTAGAGCTTTGCTGAAGCTGGTCCTAGGAAGGTGGGCAGAGGAGTGGATATTGGACCCTTTTAAAGCCAGTGTGATATTGGCTCAGAGGATGGCAGCTCTCCAGAGCGAGTGCCCTGGGGCAGCCTCTGTCCTAGCATCAGCCGCACCGTGCCCAGCAGAGCGGGCCCCACCTCCTCACAGGGAGCTGCGCCTGTGTGCCCACAGCCCTCTCCCGGCCCTCAAGAAGCCTGGCCTGGAATTAGCCTGGGGCAGCTGGCGGGGTGGGGGCGCTTCCAGCTTCCCAAAGGTAAAGCCTTGAGGGTTTGGGGCCTGGGCCTCCTGTGCTGCTCCTAACCACTCAGCTGACTCCCCTGGCCCTGATGTGTGGCTTGATTTTTAAACACTAAACAGCTTGTGGTGTCTAACCTGTCAGTTGCTGGTAATGTTGTAGGCTGTTTACGAATGGAATGGACAAAGCGGGTGCCCGGGTAAGTGTGGAAGGAAGGCGCCCCCAGGCCGTGTCCTCAGGGCCGACGTGCTCCTTCACAGAGGGCCACTCCTGATGCTGGTTGGGAGTTTTTGCCCCCGCTCCTTGCCTTAAAGGCCGTCTTTTTCCTTTTAATTAACTTCCATCCTAAACGGCTTTGTTCTTTTGGATGTTGACATCACACGTGCTGTGGGAGTTACGCACAATTTTCTACTGGCTGTTTTGGGGGAGACCAGGTGTTGTGGACCCATCTAGACTTAATTTCACGACTATGAATACATGCCCTTAGGGTGACAGGGCAGACTGCTCTTCACATAATGAAAGCGGGACGTCGCTCCTTTAGCTGTCCTCAGCTTGTGCTGCAGTCTCTCTTTCTGGTGGGGGGACCCAAGCCTGGGGCGGAGTCTGGTGGTGTCACCACACTGCCCACAAGAAGGAGCTAAAAGCTACCCCGAGACCAAGTCTGTGTTTTGTGATATTAGCTCCATCCAGCCGTAGAGTAGCGTAGACCATATTTTAAGTTTCTTGCCTTGGTAAAAATCCGTAGAGTAAAATGAAATGGCAGTTTCCTGTGTGGGGTGCCCCCATCTCAAGCTGCCCTTTGAGATCTGGGCAGGAACCCTTAACCCCGTCTCTCACCTCACCCACTAGACCTTGTGCCGGAGCCAGCTACTGGAGATGACAGTGATGCCGCCACCTTTAAGCCAACTCTCCCCGATCTGTCCCCTGACGAGCCTTCAGAAGCACTCGGCTTCCCTATGTTAGAGAAGGAGGAGGAAGCCCAGAGACCCCCAAGCCCCACTGAGGCCCCTACTGAGGCCAGCCCCGAGCCAGCCCCAGACCCAGCCCCCGTGGCTGAAGAGGCTGCCCCCTCAGCTGCCGAGGAGGGGGCCGCCGCGGACCCTGGCAGCGATGGGTCTCCAGGCAAGTCCCCGTCCAAAAAGAAGAAGAAGTTCCGTACCCCGTCCTTTCTGAAGAAGAGCAAGAAGAAGAGTGACTCCTGAAGGCCCCGCGCTAACACTGTCCTGTCCGGAGCGACCCTGGCTCCGCCAGAGTCCCCGACTGCGTCCGTGCCCTGTCCTTGTGTAATGGAATGCAAAAAGCCAAGCCCTCCACTAGCTAGGGGTCCCCGCACGTGAGCAGCCCTGTGTAGCCCTGGGCTGACCCCGTGTGTGCGCAGCAGCCCCACCCCCCGCCTCTTGTCCTCTCAGCCTCAGCTTCTGGGGGAGACGTGCTCTCCCCACAGCGGAGAGGCACTAAGTCATGGTCCTAGCTGGAAGGTACTGGAGGCTTCTGCAGCTTTGGCCGCAGGTGTCACCCTCCTGAGCCTTGACCTTTCCTGCCATCCTTCCTGTTGTGAAATCAGCACATTCTGTTTCTGCTCGGCTTCCCTCCACCCTAAGGTCTCAGGTGACGGACTCAGACTCCTGGTTCCGTGTGGCATTCTCTCTGCTCAGTGATCTCACTTAAGTCTATATACAAAGCCTTGGTCCCGTGAAAACACTCGTGTGCCCACCAGCGGCCTTGAAGAGGCAGGTCTGGGCCAGACGCTGGGCAGGAAACGCCAGCGGCAGATGGGCCTGTGTGCACCCAACGCGATGCTATGCATGTCTGACCGATGATCCCTTGACCACAACCAGATTCAGGAGCTCAGTTTTTTCACTTGGGTCTCTGGATTCCTGTCATAGGGAAGGTGTATCAGGAGGGGAAGAGTCCTTTCTAGAATTTTCTTTGAGTAGGTTTACAATTTAGCTTATATTTTTTGACTGTGAACGTGAACAGGCTTTTTGCTTCTTTCCAGACCCCATAGTAGAGCACTTTTCACTTACCTGGGGGAGGTTTCAGGGGATCTGTTCTCACCGTTAACTCAGCCAGAAAGATGCCCTAGTTGTGATAAAAGGTAACTCGAGGTGGAGAGTAGCCCCCGGAGCCCCTCGACACGGTCGTCACTGAGGGAGCCTGAGACGGGCGCTCCTTGGCTAATACTGTTGTTTTCACTTCCCTGGAAGAGGCTGGAAAAGGGCTCAGAGCTGCTGAGCAGGAACTGGAGGGTGACCCATTTCAGGAGCTGCCTCGTACCAGCCTGACTAGGTGCAGGCAAGCTTGTGTGGGCCCAACAGGCCCCTGATAGAGCTGGTGCCAGGTGTGGGCTCAGACCCTGGGCATGATGGGCCGAGCCACCTCGGATCCCACTGATTGGCCGGCCGAGCGAGAAGCAGGCTGCTGCATGGCACTGCCTGCCGCTTCGAGCTTCCTCTGAGCCGCAGGGCCTGCTACGCGGGCAAGCGTGCTGCCTCTCTTCTGTGTCGTTTTGTTGCCAAGGCAGAATGAAAAGTCCTTAACCGTGGACTCTTCCTTTATCCTCTTTTATCCCTTCCTTTACCCCACATATGCAATGACTTAATTTTCACTTTTGTAGTTTAATCCTTTGTATTACAACATGAAATATAGTTGCATATATGGACACCGACTTGGGAGGACAGGTCCTGAATGTCCTTTCTCCAGTGTAACATGTTTTACTCACAAATAAAATTCTTTCAGCAATTTCTTTGTCTAAATCTGGGAAGCAGTTTTATATTTTAATTTTTTTGTTCCCAAGTCTGTCTGTGTGCCGAAAGGAGACCTCCAAATGTTCATGTCTTGATAAAACGTCATCTGCAGCCATGGGTGCGGGAGGACGTTCCACCCGGCACTCCTGTTGTCCCTCCCCACGGGAACTCAGGGTGTCCAGGGAGCTGCTGGCCTGTCCTTGTCCCCACGGTCCCAGTCTCACCGTCACTGTGTGCTCATGTCTGATGGGGAGGGCTCTGTGCGGGAGATACCCTGCCAGGGTGCCGGGCACACTGCCACATACCACCTGGCCAGGGCTGACCCCAGCCTTGGAGGGGCCTGAGTCCCCAGGCTGCCACTGCAGAGGGGGAAACTGAGGGTCTCGAAGAGCCTCAGACCCTTCTGGTCAGTGGAACCATTCATTCAGCTCTAGCTGCCTCTCCTGGTGTGGGTAGAGGCCCGGCTACGTATGGAGAAAGGCATTTGGTATAAAACAGGTGCTTTATTTCATCATCAGAAACCTGGTGCATAGTTTAGAAAACAAACAGAAACCGTGACAGCCTTGGAGTGCTGCCGCCTGGAGTCATTCATAGGAATGAGTCTGGAGGAGCTGCCTGGGCTTCCTGCTGGGGAGCCGGCTCCCACCCACAGGGTCTCCCTGGACTGGGAAGGAGGGGGGTCAGGCAGTGGGCAGGGCTCTGACCCAGGCTCCCACTCTGCCTGGTGCCCACAGCCTGGGCACAGTGGCTCAGCTACTCAGCCTTGAGCGTCTGTGCCGAATAATTCAGCTTCTGCAGGAGGAGGAAGGGGAGCAAAAAGAGCCCGGACCACGTGGTGAAGCAGGCCTGGGCCCCAGCCAGCCAGTACACTGCGGAGAGATGGCAGCGTCACCCAGGCTCCGAGGGGGCTGGCACTGGGGAGGTGAGAGCAGGTGCCCGGCCCCCAGCCTGCCCCAGCACTATCCCGCGCCCTCACCTGAAGCAGCCACCAGGGGCCCCGCGGCCCTGGCCAGAGCGCCTAGGCTGCGCAGTGTACCCATGACCGTGCCCTTCTGCCCTGGTGAGCCTGTGGGGAGAGGCGTAGTCAGGGGCCACTGCCCTTCTCTGGCTCAGGTGGCTTTGGCTGAGGGAAGGGTCTTACCATAGCCAGCGACCACGGAGGACAGGCAGGGCACCACAACGGCGGCGGCTGGTGGGGGACATTGAGGAGGCTCCCATCAGCCCAGGGGAGGGCGCATCACCCAGCCCCTGCTGCCCATCGGATCCCCTGCCAGGGCAGGGCCACTCACCAAAGGAGTACAGCAGCAGCCCCAGGCCCAGCATGGGCAGAGAATGGCTCCAGCCGATGAGGAGGAAGGCAGGCACCAGCAGTAGGAGGGCCTGCAGGTGGGCACGGCAGCCTCAGCACAGCCCGTGCCCCACAGGGCTCAGGGGACTGCCTGCCACCCGCTTCGGAGGAAGCCCCTACCCGCTTCACGGCAGCAACTTCCCCGCCGGGGCGGATCCGCCGGGCATAGGCACCCTGGATGGCGGCCATGGTGAGGCCGATGAGGAAGAACATCTTCCCCTGCTGCAGGCTGGGAGCAGGCGCGTTAG
>NW_012110696.1:112681-114844 GCF_000951045.1 Mandrillus leucophaeus | reverse complement strand
GGGATTGGAGAGCCTGCAGGAGCAGCTGCTGGCCTGGCAGCCTGCGGACTGTGGCCTCAAGAGCCCCAACACCAAGAGGGCGGCCCAGCCTCCCTGGCACCTGGGGCTGGCACACAGGGGCATTTTACAGCGCTACGGAACCAAGCCCCCAGCCCCTGGGCCTGTGGGTCCCAGACCGCAGCCCTACCCGTTTCTCCAGGGGCAGCGTCTCCGGCAGGAAGCAGAAGATGAACAGCAGGTCGGAGGCTGCGAAGAGCAGGGCAAACCAGGGTGCCATTTCCAGGGGCAGGGAGGCTCCAAGCATAGGGCCCACGGTGAAGCCCAGTGAGAAGGCCACCCCAATGACCGCCTAGAGAAAAGGCCACCTGAGCTGCACAGGGAGACCCAGGCCCAGAAGTCCACACCCGGACCCCAAAGGCCCAGCCTGTGCACTTACCATGCCTTGGCTGCGGGCCAGAGGCGAGCCCAGGTCAGCAACGATGGCCGTGGAGAGGCTGACGTTCCCTTTGCTGATGCCCCCAATCAGCCTGGAGGCCAGGAAGGCCGCAAAGCTCCGAGAGGTGGCCCAGACTGCATATGAGGTGGCCACACCCATCTGCCCAGGGGCAGGGGCCAAGGGGCAGGGGTGGTCACTTAAGGCCAGGAGTGGCTCAGAGTAGGACTTGGTAACCCAGGCAACACCCCTCAACCCTGCCCTATTTCGAAGCATCTGAGGGCCACTGTGTTCTCAATGCCTTCCTAGGGGCCAGGAGCACCTCCTCGAAAGCCTGGCTTTGCAACAGGAGCCACTGGTCCCCCAGAGAACCCCCTCCAGGATGCGATGAGGGCCAACAAGTGGCCATGAGTGGCCCACAGCCACCTCCCTCTCCCCACCTAACCCCATGGGGCTACTGGCTGGGTGGGAGGAGGCTTCCCGATGGGCACCCAGCCCCAGGGACATACCAGGCACAGCAGCATCACCGGGCGCCTCCCCAAGCAGTCAGAGGTGGCCCCAGTGAGTGGCGCACACAGAAACTGCAGAACAGAGAAGGCTGAGCCAATGAGACCTGAGAGACAGATGTCACCATCATGGGGCTGTGGTCTCAGGGCCCTCAAGGCCAATGTCCAGCCCCGTTCTGAGGGTCCAGTCATTCTGGGCCCTACACTCACAGGCCATGGCCCTTGAGCTGAGGAGGCCCCAGTGGAGAGATGAGAAAGGGGATGAACCTGACACGCAGAGGCAAGGGATCATGCCCAGGAGCCAGGACGTGTGGGCAAGGGCACCAGATAGATGCCAGCCCAGAGAGAGGGAAGGGAAGGACTAATAATTGGGGAGGGGCCTGGGCTGGACCATGTCCACCAAAGATAGGACCGTAGAGAGCCCGCCAGGGGCACAGAGCCAGCCATACCTCCGAACAGGACACTATTGTATCTCTTCTCCACTGGCATCCCGATGGCGGTGGCAAACCAGTTCACCCCACCCTGCCAGGATCCATAAAGGGGGTCCTAGGGGATGAGGAGGCACGATAAGGGCTGGGGAGGTCCAATGGGCCTGGGAGGCGGGGGGCACTGTGGCCGCAGGGCAAGGACTCACGTGGGCACGGTCGTGGCTCTCCAACAGCCCGGGAAGCAGGGGCAGCAGCAGCGTGAAGGCCAGGAGGTCCAGCAGGAGGCCAAGGAAGACAACAGTGACCACGCGGCGCTCTGGTGGCTGCTGGTGGATGGGTGGGCGCGGGGTGCAGCCTCCACCCCCTCCCCGTCCCATGGTGGGCTGCTCTGACCTGGCCTGGCTGGGGTGTGGCGGGTCGGGTGAGCGGGGAAACTGGGTCCTCCAGGGCCTGCCATGCCCCCACACCCGACAGCTGGCGAACACCCTAAAGGGGCTGATGGCAGAGGCTCCGGCCTACAGACGCAGGGGCCATTCTGGCCTGCGCGATGCCCCCGCCCCGACCCAGGCATCAGGAAACGCAGGCTTCGGGGGTTGCACAAGAAATCGTAGCCACAAAGGCAACGGTCCCCAGGAACCGGGGTGAGCACATCGCGAGCCCGGCCCACCCCGCCCCACGACCGCGCCTCCCACGCCCTCGTAACAGTGAGAGAGGAAACTTGAAGCCGCGGGGGACCCGGACCCCAACCCCAACCCGCGCCGAGATCCCGGCCCCTGGTCCGGACTCGGCCTCCCTG
>NW_012110696.1:94842-111986 GCF_000951045.1 Mandrillus leucophaeus | reverse complement strand
CCCCACGCCGGGGGCTGACTCCTGCCACACACACAGCGGCGGTCGCGGGCCTGGGGCAGCAGCACAGCCATTCTACTCGGGCCGCGTGAGCCGACCCCGCTGTCTCTGTGCAGCTACTTTTGCTGCGTTTGGTGCAGAGCCTGAAGTTCCAGGACAGGCGGCTGAGGGGGAAAGATGGTGTGAATTGGGTGGGCAGAGACAACTGAAAGCCACAGGACCCGGTTGGCACCTTTTCGGCCGCCTGGGCCTGCGACCCCGTTCCCTGGGTCAGGGAGGAGCTGGCGCTCTTGCCGGGCGCAGAAGCACCTGACCCAGCGCTGGAGGAAACGGTCCCCTGGGCAGGAGGAGCTTTAGACAGGAGAAGCTTTGGGCCTGGCTGCTGCCCGTGCCGTGCCCCGGGGCCAGCACACTCAAGGAACCGCGCCACCGCCGGGCCTACAGCCAGCTCCCACCTCCCCTCCCACCTTCTAAAATAGGTGCGGATCTCTTGTGGCCGACCCCAACCAGATACACATGGGGAAAGGAATCAGGTGGCACACACGCTGCCTTTACTCCACACAGTGTTTCCAATTGTGGGTAAGAACAAAGCCCCACCTCTGCCTAATAGATGCGTTTTTCCACCTGCAGTCAAAAAGACAACCTGTTACTCGCTTTTTCCTCAGAGGACAGGCATCCCTATGAAACTGCCATTGCAAACTTGTAACAGTGAGAGAGAACCAGCTCCATCTTCTAACCTCCATGCTCTCCTTGTTTATTCCTGGGCGTAGGCTGAACTTGGGGAAGAACTTAGTTTAAAACAAAAATAATAGCCCTTTCCCAAAAGAAACCTTTCCTGGGGACTAGACTGCTTTTATGGGACTAAAAGATTAGCCACAAGATTAGAAACTATGGTTGAGGAGTCATGCAGCTGGAGGCTACAGGATTCTGACCCTCCCCAAACTGCTCCTGGCGGTAACATCACTATTGTAAAGCCTCAGATCAGTACTTGATGGATCAGCTGGCACCACCCAGGCTTATCTGCTCTTGTGGCACCCAGGAACTGACTCAGTGCAAGAGAACAGCTTTGACTCCCTGTGATTTCATCTCTGACCGGACCAATCAGTACTCCTGACTCACTGGCTGCCCCCACCCACCAACTTATCTTTAAAAACTCCAATCCCCAAATGCTCAGGGAGACTGAGTAATAAAACTCCGGTCTCCTGCACAGCTAGCTCTGTGTGAATTACTTCTTCTCTATTGCAAATGCCCTTTCTTGATAAATTGGCTGTCTAGGTAACAGGGAAAGTGAACCCATTGGACAGTTAACATCTTTATCCACCCTTCCAGCTGGATCACGTGCCCTCTTCGATGACATGACACAGCTAGGGTGTATGAGCTTGCTGCCGGCACCTTCTGTCCTGGGTTGGATAGCAAGGCCTCAACGGAGAGCCAGGTGCCTGGTCTGGTCCCGCATTTTTTTCTGTCCTGTTTTCTTTTCCTCTTTGCTTGGACAGTTGGGCCAGGGTCTTGAGTGCAAGGGCGTGGCTTGGTGAATTAAAGTGGCAGTAGCCGTGTGGCAGAGAAAATTTGTCGGTAAGTGAAATTCTGCAGCCGCTGATAATAGCATCCTGGGCCTACACGGTGGCAAGCCAGCCAGCCTAGTTGGTGGATGTGACAAGCCCAGACCCTTCTAGATTTGTGGATCCTTGCACCTGCCAGACATGTCTTGGAGCCATCTGGGGAGGCTGGGTAAGATACATGCCCCTGTCAGGACTGAGCCTCATCTTCAAGCTGCTGGCTTCAGTCCCGCTGCCACCATCGCTGTCTCTGTCTTCCACTTTGCAGGGGGAGACTGGCTCATTAGCTCCAGGCCTACCACGCAGCCCAACCACAGCAGTTAACTGCCTCTCACACTGAGGATGGCTCATGCTCTGCTCCAGCCGTGGCCTCAACACCTCCCAACAAGAACAAAGCCAGACTCATTCTCTGCAGCACCTTCTTCCTTGCCTAAAGATCCCACACCTCGTTAGAAGCCGGAACTGGGTCCTTGTCACCTTCCTCACTTCCCCAGTCCTGGTCTGGTTAAATCTCACCATGGTCACTGTGGCTAGATGTGTGACCTCAGCGATGCTTCATGCACATACTAGGGCAGCCTGGTCCGTGTGATCTCATGTGGCGTGAACTTGACCCTGGGCGGCTTTCCTGGGATGCTGGCTAAGGACACAAGCTCCATAGTCCATTGGGGAATGCCTCCGCCTGTAAGACAGCATACCATATTGGTACAGGGAAACTCCTACTTCAGCACCTCCCTCTGCAAGGTCGCAGGTCCAACAAACCATGCACCGTGAGGAAGTGGCCATGGCATTCGGGATGTGGCTCCCTGGCCAGCTTGTCAAGTTCAAGGGGGGTCATTACTCCTTACAGCTCACAGCCCCTCCTGGGTCCAGTAAAGCTGAGGGCCGACTTCCTTCTTGGTTAGTGCAGGGTAAAAGCACTTTAAAAAGCTGTCTCATCCATAACATGCGCATCTTCTGATTCTCACCTGAAACTGTATCGCAGGTTGGCACAGATGCAACCCAGTCTTCTCCCAGCTCCCACAGTGCAGTGTCCTGAATGGAAGGCCCCAGCGCCCAGAAGCATCCACTGAAGGACGTAAGCAGGGCAAGGCCAACCGTGGCTGTTCCAGCAGGGGGACTGTGGGTGACGTTTCCCTTCTCTGATTTCTAAGCTATTTGCAAACTTGTTTCATTTATAATAGAAAATATAATTTGCATAACAACAGTGTAAATTCTACACATGAAGGCAAATGTCCGTGGTTGACAGGAATTACACTGGCCAGAATCCCCAGTGCCAACCCTGGCAGCACGAACTGAGGCTTGTCCAGGTGCAGTGAACCAGTCGCAGCTGACACCACGCAGACCATTCCCGATCCCAGAGGTGCATTTCAGATTTCATTTTATTTCATCAGGAGGTGTTTTAACAGGAACAAAACTGGGGGGGGTAGGGGGGTGGCTGGAGGTTGGAATCACACCAACATTACAGCATTACTACTTTAACAAAAATTACTTTTTTGGCTGGGTGCTGTGGCTCACACCTGTAATCACAGGATTTTGGGGGGCCAAGGTGGGTGGATCACCTGAGGTTGGGAGTTTGAGACCAGCCTGACCAACATGGAGAAACCCCATCTCTACTAAAAATACAAAATTAGCTGGGCGTGGTGGCACATGCCTGTAATCCCAGCTACTGGGGAGGCTGGAGCCGGAGAATCGCTGGAACCTAGAAGGTGGAGGTTGCGCCACTGCACTCCAGCCTGGGCAACAAGAGCAAAACTCCTGTCTCAAAAAAAAAAAAAAAAAAAAAAAGATCTATTTTTTTTTTTTTAAGCGACAGGGTCTTGCACAGTTGCCAAGGCTGGAGTACAGTAGCTCGATCACGACTCACTGTAACCTTGGACTCAGCTCAAGCAGTCCTGCTTCAGCCTCCCGAGTACCTGGAACTACAGGTACGTGCCACCACACTTGGCTAATTAAAAAATTTTTTTTTGTAGAGACAGGGTCCTCCCCCTGGCTGGTCTTGAACTCCTGAGCTGAAGCAATCCTTCTGCCTTGGCCTCCCAGAGGGTTGGAATTGCAGATGTGAGGTAATGTCCAGTATTTCCTTGCCTAATTTATAAAACGTAATTTATTTTTTGAACTTTTTCCTCTTCAGAGCCTTCCATTCGCCTTCTTGTGTAGCCAGGCTGTTAAAAAGCTGCTTTACTTTCCGTTTTCTTTCTGCATCCCTGAAAGAAACAAAAGGCAAATGCCCATTTTTGGATTAGTTCTTGGAGAGCGTCTTGCCCTCTCTCTCCCACGTCAGAACATTAGCCACCGTGGCCACGCTCAGCTCAAACAGAGGGGAAGCGAACCTGCCTGACTCCAGCCCCTAGCCAGAGCCAAGGCTGTGGGAGGCCAGGTGCCCGGTGCTCTGTCCAGGGCCACACAGCACCAAAGCTGAGTCACATCACAATCATGTCGCACACACACGTCCCCCTCACCGTTCCATTATTTCTGAGAGTTGCATCCTCGCCAAGAACTGATTGTCCTTGCGGATTTCTCGAACAGCCCCTTTAAATTCACGCTTGTGTTTGTGGATCAGCCTCTTCCTTTCCTGTTCCTCCTTACTACTGCCTTGTTTTCTTCCAAACTCGAGGCTACAATCAAAAAGCCACTGTTAAGGAAGCAAGAATCTGTCCCCACCTCTCGGCCAGAGCCTGCTCGGGAGTGTGGCTTCGCTCCGTAGTCATCTGTTCAACTGCAGAACTGGCAGACACCCCCCGTCACCTCCCACTGAGCCCCCAGTCCCGGCCCCCTAGGGAGATGCTGCCAACACCCACACTTTGACCAGCCGGGGCGTGAACAGCTTCAGTGGGACAGGCTTGCTCTTCTCACAGGTCAGCGGCCGGCAGAGCTGCTTCTGGCTTTCCATTTCGGTCAGTGTGCTCTGACACAGCTCCTGAAAAACACGCAATCCCCGACGCTGCGATGACTCGCCTGCTGCGACCTGCGCTCCACGCACATGTGCTGCGGTGTCCAGGCAGCTGAGGACAGTACTGCGAGCTCCCCGCAGCAGGACAGTGCCCTTGCTGTGTGCCCACTGGTGGAGGGGAAGCCAAGGCTATGGCTGCTCAAGGTCTGGCACAGCCAAAACAAAGTAAAGCCACTGTCTTGCTGAAGAGGGAGGGGCCCGTGTGCTGGCCCCGGAGAGCACTCTGAAAGGAGGGGACTTGGAGGTCATGATAGTCTGTGCTCCTCATGGCCAGAAACGTCCACAGAACCCCTTTCCCAGACAAACCTGGCACGAAAGGCCATGAGCCACCTGCTTCGTGAGAAGGCTCACAGGAGAACCCCCTTCTGCCATGGGGGGCCGCGTGCATGCTAGAACCCAGGTGTGCAGACTGACGCTTGGTGCCAGGTGGGGCAGGGTTTCTACTAGTCTTGGCAGTTTGACCTTATTTTCAAGCCAACAGAACCAACAGATGGTTAAGGCTCACTTTCGCCAAGACCTTGGCTTCCAGACGAGTTGGCTGGTGGCTTCTGAGCAATCTCCCGAAAGCCAGTTCACTGACGTTGGTCCTACCCGCTTTCTCTTGCACAGGTGTGTCGTGGAACCCTGGCTGCCTGCACCCACAGACACAGCCACTCCTGGGCCCATCTGGATGTAACCTTCGAGTGCCTGAATGCCACATCTCCATGGAGGCTAAACTCAAGGGCCTGACTGGCTCAGTCTACAAAGACCAGGCCTGTTGTGCCCCTCAGCCAGCCAACCCAAAGTTTTTTAAATGAAAGGCACAACCCACGGCCACATCAGCAGAAAGTGGGTACAGGATAAGGGGCAGAGCTAATGTCTCCTCCTCATCAGCCTTTGACTAGGCGATGGGAGTCTGTGATGGCTGGCTTGTGTGCTCTATGCTCCAGGGACCTGGCCAAGGACGGGCCGAGTTGCTGTCCTCATGGAACTCTCATCCTAGTGGGGCAGAGACAAGGACGGTGTCACGTGCCTGGGGGTCCGCACCGCAGACAAGACACAGGGAGCATGGCACAGCGTGGGCCAGCGAAGGCCTGGCTTCCCAAGGGCATGGGTGCGAGCAGCACGGCTGTGAGGAGTTCCAGGTACAGAGAACAACTCCCGAGACGGAGCCAGGCCTGCGAGGAGGCCGGAGCGCATGAGGGAAGGGCACGAGGCAAGGCTGCCAGGGCTGTGCTAGTGGTGCGGGGCACCCCTGTGGGGGCAGCTGTGGACATGGCATTGATGCCTTCGGCTCTAGCAGCATCCTGCGCTGGTGCGGGCTGAGGGGCGGGGCTGGGGCAGGATGAAAGGCACAAGCCACAGCCATGTCAAGCAGGAAGTGGATGCAGGGTACAGCCTGTCAGGGTCAGGGTGAAAGGGAGGGGGGTGGATAGGCTGTAAGTGAATTTCGAGCAGCCCATAGAGGACAGGATGTGGCCGGCATCGAAGACTCATTCTTGGGTCCACCTGAGACTGTCCATTGGGGCTTCCTGTCACCCTGTGCAGGATGGTAAGACTACCCTTGGAAAACCCATCAGGACTGCAGGGCGCGGTTCAGAGCTAACTGTCCACGACTAGCAAGGGCCTGTCTCTTATACACATCTAGATGTGTATAAGAGACACGACTAGCAAGGGCTGACCCCTGGGCGTTGGTGCACCCTCTGTGCGGCCTCTTGGAGGTGGCACACAAGGCGACAGTTCCCAGCTACCGCCTGAGATGCAGTATCTGCTTTACTCCAGCCCAGCACTGCTCACTGTGATTGCCCAGTTTTAGGATTTCACTTTCCTTTCATGTTTGTGATTTTGCAGATGGTGTTGACTTAGAGCTGCAGCCTCAAATGACCAAATGCCACCAGCTTGGCCCCAGCTCGGCCCCAGCTCAGGGACATGTCTGAGCCCAGGTAAAGCACCCGAGTGGCCAGGAAGCCTCACCTGGAGCTCCTGGGGGTGGCTGCAGTCTGCCAGGTGATCTGTGAGGAGGGCTCGGAGAGGCCCCATGATGGCGTGGAAGGATGGCAGGGACCCGTACATGGGCACACAGTGCTTCAGCAGGGCCAGGCCCACAGCCAGGCAGGACAGCCTGTGAGGGCAGGAGGCAAGAAGTCCAACTTGTTCTATTTGTCACTGACAAAACCAGTAACATGGCAAAAATGAACTTCCCCACTTCCACTAGGCTGAAAAATTCAATGTGGTCACCTTAGCTGGCCAGGGTTGGGCCCATACACCCATGGGCAGGGTAGGCTCAGTGTCAGGCCTAATGCAGGAGGGAAGGCTGTGGGAAACGCAGCGCCAGCTGGGATGGGGTGGCTCCATTTTTGGCTCCAAATTATGATTTGTGAAATCAAACAAATGTATTTTGAAAATGAAAAAAAAAGGGACACCATGCCTCAGAAAGGCTTTCACCCTCCATCAAGCCAAACAGCCAGGCAGCAAGTTCGCTAACAGCCCATCAGAAAGCATGAGTGGCTCCTCCTGCCTCTGGGGACGCGTAGGGCACAGGCCCCAAAGTGGGGTCCCCTCACATACCGGATGTGATTGGCCTCTGTTGAAGTCGGGGCCCTCAGTCCACTCGCCCAGCGGAGGGAGAGGCTGCTCTGCTGCCACGTGGCCACATCCTCTCTATCAGACACCACAAGCAGTTCCGAGTTCTTCCCAAGTGCTCTGAAAGGGTGCACCAGAGTGGAACCTGAATTCCAAGTGCGACAGGACAGAGATGGCCTGAATGTTACTGGGCTCCCAGCAGGCTCTGCAGCACCAAGCCTGTGGAAGTTCACTCTCTTAACAGACACACACTGATTTTTATGTTTCTGGGTTGTGCCAGACACTGAGGGTTTCAGTGTGGGCAGGGACACCTCAGGGGAAGGGGGAAAGCTCTGGCAGAGAGTGCGGTGAGAGCCAAGTGCCTGATCCTGCCTGGGAGGCCTGCTTGCAACAGACGTCCTGGGACCTACTAGGCACCACATGGGGCTGATGAGGAGCTCAGGCCACATCCAGGAACAGACTGAAGTCCCTGCCCCTGTCGGGAGACAGGCAGCGAACAGCACCCCGAGGAGCAAATGGACCAGACAGAACACGAGAAAGGAAAGCAGAGGGGCAGGGGGCAGACAGCAGGGTCAGTCAGGGGTGATGGTGCAGGGCGGGAGAGGCCTGAGGGGGCAGATGTCAGCAAAGGCCTGTAGGACACGCAGGAGTCAATCCACAGAGAAGGGCAATCCAGGCTGAGGGCGTGGCTGCAGGGGGAGGGATGGAGACAGGCACAGCGGGGCGGAGGTGCCAGGCCAAGAGAGAGGGGAAGGTGGTGGGTCAAGCCCCGTCCCACACTCCCCCAAAGCCGAGATGCACGCCCCCTCCTTGACTCCACCCGTGCCCAGCCTGTTCCGTCACAGCCCTTCACACGCGGGACTGCAGCAATCTGCAGGTGGCTCTCCCTGAGGCAGGGAGCATGTGGGTGGCCGCGCCTCTCTGGCGCCCAGCACCAAGCCTGACAGACAGGAGCCTCGGGAGCCAGGGGGTGGCAGAATGGGAGCACTGAACCGGAGGAATGGCCAGATCCCTCTCGGAAGGGACTCTGCTGGCAGTGTGAATGACGCCAGAGCACCTGCTCCTCAGGTCAGTCCCCTCGACATGCAGGCGCTTGGCACTGCACAGTGAACTGGAAATAGAGGGCGGGGGTCTTAGCCTTGAGGTCCAACCTCTGGTCAGGCTGGGAGAGGCATCCACAGACACGGAAGGGTTCAGGACAGAGGCTGCACAGCTCTTCGCCCCCACAAAGGGAAGCAGCAAGTGCTGAGGAAGCATCCAGGAGCAGAGCTGGCATCAGGGGAAGGGGGAGGAGCACAGGGGCTGGGGTGAGGGCCCAGGAGGGCAGGCAGTGGGCAGACTGCTCCTCATCCCAGCGCTGCTCTTGTCACCCTCCCTCCCGAGTTCAGAGCGTTACAGAAGCAACACAGCAGCGATGCCTGTGTGAGCCACACGAGAACTTTCACACTGCCTTGTTGTCATGTGAGAAAAAGTAAAAAGGTAAAATTGATTTTAACAATAGATCTTATCTAACCCCAAATACCAAAATATTGTGATTTTAACACATAATACAAAAAATTAAGATATTTTAGTATTTCTGGCACTGTCTTCGCCACCTGGGCATGTGTCACACGTGGGGCATGTCTCAGTTCAGGCTCTGGCCAACGGTGACCACGCTGGACAGCACAGGTCACCGGTGGCGCTGCTTTTCCCCACGTGGCATGTGCACGCTCACACAGAGGGAAAGAGGGTGCTACTCGGGACGGCGGGTGGCAGGTTTGTATGTTTCCTCTACTTTTCCATATTCTAAACCTTCTACAATGAGTATGAACTACTTTAAAACACTCTGAAGTATAAAATATTGGTAGGAAGCTTCTTCAAATCAACTCACCTTGGCTTGCTTTGTTTGGAGTTGCTATGTAAAGAATCCCAAGAAGAAAATTAATAAGCTCAGGTATGAACCTCTGGGACAAAGCCACATACTCCAGGAACAGGCAGCACACGAACAGGCCCTTCACCACGTCCTGGAGGGACAGGACGGGGCACTGGAAAAGAATATTTGGGGGGTTACTGTCCTGGGACGATGTCATGCCATGCTAGGTCAACCACCGGGCTTCCCTGAACCACACACCCCACTGAGCTTCACGGGTACAGAGGGAACCCCCGCACCTTATGGCAGTGTTGAGAGGATCAAGTGAGATGACAAAAACATAAAGAGCTTTAGTGATTCTTTTTCCCCTGAGACAGAGTTTCACTCCTGTTGCCCAGGCTGGAGTGCAATGGCACAATCACGGCTCACTGCAACCTCCACCTCCCAGGTTCCAGTGATTCTCCTGCCTCAGTCTCTGGAGTAGCTGGGATTACAGGCATGTGGCACCAAACCCAGCTAATTTTTGTATTTTTAGTAGAGACGGGGTTTCACCATGTTGGCCAGGCTGGTCTTGAACTCCTGACCTCAGGCAATCCGCCCGCCTCGGCCTCCCAAAGTGGTGGGATTATAGGCATGAGCCACTGTGCCCAGGCAGAGCTGTACTATTTATAAAGTTCCTTCCACCCATACAGAGCGTACGATTACTGCAGTAAGCATGTACCAATCACATGCCTAATAAAGAAAAAGGAACAGCTTGAACTTTTTAAGCCAAAAAGGGAATAAAAGTCCTTATCTTCACACTGGATAACTTCACCACTAACTCGAAAGGTTGTTTTCTGAGGTCCCACCATCTGTAACCTTGAGGTGCCAAACCAGGCTCTCCCCCTCCCACCCACATCCTGGGCTGCTCGAGCTAGGGCTCTTTTAGATGGGCCCTCCTTTTTTTTGTTTTTGAGGCGGAGTCTCGCTCTGCCGCCCAGGCTGGAGTGCAGTGGCCGGATCTCAGCTCACTGCAAGCTCTGCCTGCAGGGTTTACGCCATTCTCCTGCCTCAGCCTCCCGAGTAGCTGGGAATACAGGCACCTGCCACCACACCCGGCTAACTGTTTGTATTTTTAGTAGAGACGGAGTTTCACCATGTTAGGATGGTCTCGATCTCCTGACCTCGTGATCCGCCTGTCTCGGCCTCCCAAAGTGCTGGGATTACAGGCTTGAGCCACCGTGCCCGGCCTAGGTGGGCCCTCTTATGCCTAACCCCAGTGCTCAGTCTCTGCGGCCCTTAAACAGCCACGCTTATGTTCCACAAGGCCCCGAGGGGCTGTGGCTCTGGCCACCCGTGGTGCAGCAGGCCGGCCCCTGCCGTGTGTGGAGAGGACGCACCTTGGTGAGCAGCTGACTCAGGCACACGAGGGCAGGGGTCACCACCGGGTGCCAGAAGTCGGAAGTTGGAAACAGCAACCTAGTGATTTTCAAATAAATGAGCTGGAAAGAAAGTGTTACCATACAGGTTAAAGAAGGTAAATGAAGTCCATCCATATGCCCTCCCCACAAACACTCTGGAGCCAAGAACAGGCTCTGGGGAGGAGAGGGTGCATCTCCTTGGCCCAGGGTTCTGGCCTCAGTGTCACAGAACAGGCATCCAACCACCGTGAGTCAAACAGCTAAACATACAGTGAGGACACTGTGCTGGGGCCCGTGAAGGCTTCGCTGAGGCAGTCAGCAATGGTTACAGACACGGGCTCAGATCCCGTTTTGGGGAGTTGATTAAAATCATTAACCTAAGTCCTACCTACAGTTTTAAGCTTCTGCTAACTATTGTGAATCCATTTCAACACAAACACCAGGCAATAAAGAGCATATCTCAGCAAGTATTTCCTTAAAGTTACTAAAGCTGAAAATACAGCATGAGGCTGTTATAAAATTGTTAAAAATCTTAGTGTTCAAATGTCTCCCAACCTCTGAATAACACAGAAACCAAGACCAATTAAAACCAGTCCATAGGCTTGGGCCCTTATGGAAAATATTGTGGTTCTATTTGCCTTCCAACGTTTCTGTCACTGGACCAAATCCGGCACCATTCACGTGGAATCAAACCAGAATCTCCTTGTACGACCCACACGTTAGTCCGTGGCTAGTGGAGGAGCGCCCTCCCCTCCCAGGCTCGCTGCCGTGCAGCTCACTCCAGATCACCCTCGCTGCCCTGCAGCTCTCACTCCAGATCACCCTGGAGGCACAGGGCACAGCCAAGAACATCGTACCCATCATCGGCCTTCTGTGATACCATCAGAACCTCCATGGCAGGGGCAGTGCCTAAACTGAACTCTGCTTACCACGTCCAACCCTGGCAATGTTGCCCGGCCTTTGGTCTCAATCATTTCTTCCATCTCATGCATGGCATCTCGGAGAACAAATTTGACAGCGTCACTTGCAGATTCAGGAAACATCTGGCAAAGATTATATAAGTGCCTGTTCAGCAGAAATGTAAGTCAGGAGAGAATGACTTTAGATAAGAAACAAAAACCCTGTAAGCCATTTTCCTATGAAATCACCTGTTGACTGAGCAAGTAAGAACTGGATGAATCTGCTTTTTCAAACAGCATTCTTAACAGTCTACACTCACTTCTGCTATTTCCTAAAAACTCGGCCATAACATTATGGACTGGAGGTGGTGGGAGAAACAGCTTGATCTGTGGTAACCGTTGTTGGGGGCACTGCTCTGTGTGGCAGCTGCAGTGGACAGCTCCAAGGCACTTCCCATATTAACTCATTTCTTCCTCACGACAGGTACTTCTTTGATAGTGTCTCCATGTACGCAGATGACGTGGAGAGCTCTGTGCGGCACAGGGCAGGAAGCTGGTGTGTGCTCTCACGGATACGACACCAACACACACCTCTCAACTGTAACTCTGCCCCTCTGGCATTCTTCCGGCCACCGGCCCCAGGGGCCAGGAGCCACCGAGTGGGTCACACAGACTTAGAGTGCAGCGAGGGCGGGAACTCGCCCTGGAAGGCCCCATGCAGACAAGAGGGACACACCCCCTGGCATGCAGAACCACCCCACTGGGTTTCACTGAGGGCTGAGGGGCGGGGTGTCTACCATGCTTTCCAAATCTCTCTCAATCACCCAGAGCTTGAAACTTACAATGAGACACCCCATCCCAGCCACAAATCTAAAGGGGTTCACTTGTTTCAAAATCAACTTGTTTGTGGTTAAAAGTCAGTCCCAGCTCTACGGTGGCTGGAGCGGCATGTGTGAGAAGCAGGCTTGTGCTGTGAGACTCACAAACCCTGGGTGACCACCCGCCTACCTGGCATGCCGACGCCACCATGCCACCTACCTTAGTAACTCTGGAATGTGTTTTTATGACTCTAAATGGGAGAAAAACTGTTCTGCTCAGCCCCACATCCCAGATAACACACGTTTTTTACTTACACAACCAATTTATCAATTACTCTGAGGTCTGGTGGGTCATCTGTAGCTAAATCGCCAACGTACTCCAAAAGAAAGCCAAACAGTTTCTGCAGGAACATGAATTGGGAAATAAAGCTCAGTGCTCAGCACCAAGAACAAAGCCACAGGCACACAGCTTCCAGATCACCTGCATTCTGGTGACAACCAGGTGGGGCAGGGGAGCCCAGGGATACAGACATGAGCAGCCTTCTAACATGCAAGCAAAGACACTGCTAGAACTTGCTAAGCACTAGAAAGTGTAGAGGGGGGAAAGCTAAGGGTCAGGTGCATCCTTCTGTAGAACAGCAGACAACACATCACTAGGAAAGCAACATGAGGAGCACACACAGCACGGCGCCCTCCTCACGAACATTCAGCTCTCACTGAGAGGAAAAGGCACAATCACAGCCACCTGACAGCAGTCTGGCTCTGCTACTTGTGGCTATGTGAACCTTAGTGTCCTCCCCTGTAACATGAAGGTGAAGGTCCCCATGCCTGCCTCTGGCTGGCTCTGGCACGAGGCTTAGAGAGGAGCCAAAGCCAAGGGAGGCCTCTGCCTGTGCCATACCAAGTGTTCCCAGCCATCATCATAGGTAACCAGGTGACGGGCTGGCCCCATCTGGCCTGAGGCACACGTGGCCGTTGCACAACTTCACACAATTCTGGCATTCATATACGGGGCTGTGCCGACACTCCCAGGACTCCACACACACTCAATCCACGTACTTCTAATTTTGCTTTGTTTCCTTCTGCGAGACTCGGGTGGTTGCACTTCTGAATTCTCTCCACCACCAAAAGCTGCTCTTCCATCGATCTTCCTAACAATAGAGATCTCAGTTCCTCATAGGATTCAGGGGCTATCAAAAACACAAAACATACTGCACATTTAACATTTATATATACATATATATATATATATATTTTTTTTTTTTTTTTTTTTCTTTTTTTTTTTTTTTGAGATGAAGTCTCGCTCTGTTGCCCAGGCTGGAGTGCAGTGGTGCAATCTCAGCTCACTGAAACTTCTGCCTCCTGGGTTCAAGCAATTCTCCTGCCCCAGCCTCCTGAGTAGCTGGGACTACAGACACTTGCCACCATGCCCGGCTAATTTTTGTATTTTTAGTAGAGAGAGGGCTTCACCATGTTGGCCAGGCTGGTCTCGAGCTCCTGACCTCAGGTGATCTGCCTACCTTGGCCTCCCAAAGTGCTGGGATTACAGGCATGAGCCACCGTACCTGGCCCACATTTAACATTTAAAATGAGAATTACTTACATGTCTGCTAACATAGAGGTAATTTCATATAACTGTTCTACTTCACAATCACAACAAACCCACCAGCTTTTGCTCTGGCACATCTGGAGGGGTATCAGCCATCCTGACCTGGGCTGTCAGGAGCGATCACGCACCTGGGAACACGCTAATAAGGAAATGCCCTCCCACCTTTCCTCTATTAGGAATTTGCTAAAACACCCACAGTTTCAGAGCATCTCGGTGGCAGGGCGCTGGGTTTAGTGCCCAGACCACTTCAGAAAGACCTGGAAGGAGCCACTACGAGCCAAGCAGTGTCAGCTCATGAGACTCTTGCCACCAGAGGGCACATCACAGAGGCCAGCTTCACCACTAGCTTCTCCTCTGGAAGCATCCTGCAGGCACAGGACAATTCGGCATTGCTTACTAGAACCCGACCATTTTTTTCTTTTTTTTTGAGACAGGGTCCTGCTCTGTTACCCAGGCTGGAGTGCAGTGGTGTGATCGCGGCTCACTGCAACCTCAGCCTCCCAGGCTCAAGTGATTCTCCCACCACAGCCTCTTGAGTAGCTGGGAACACAGGCACAAGCCATTGCACCAGGCTTATTTTTAATATTTTTGGTAGAAACGAGGTTTTGCAATGTTGCCCAGGCTGGTCTCAAATTCCAAGGCTCAAGTGACCCACCCACCTTGGCCTCCCAAACTGTTGGGATCACAGGCGTCAGCCATGCTCCTGGCCTGGACAGTTTTTCTCCAGATACTAGACAAAACAACACTGTATATTCCATCTAAAATGTTACGTGGCCAAGCAGGAGGCCCAGGTGGGAACATGGAAGCCTTCTCACAGATGCTTACCCACCTCCCCAGCCCTGCCCCTCTGGTCCGCCACAAGAGGCTGACCGTATGCTACGAGGGAGGTGAAGGCACCACTACAGAGAGATGCGTCTGGCCCATCTGGGGCCGGCCCACAGAACCACGGTGACAAACTAACATGACCACTCGCTCTAAGACCTGGATCAGCAGACACGGGGTGTGTCCACGCACTCCCAAGGGCATCCTTGGTCCCCACTCCACAAATGCACCTCCTGGGCGCGAGACAAACACACACAGCTATGGCCAGGTCATAAAGGTTATCCGAGAACCTGAGGAAACCCACGCACTTGCCCACCTGCGAACGTGTAGGGCAGCTCGTCTCCGGCAGCTTTTCCAGCTCTTCCCTTGCCGCTCGTTGGCCCTCTCCCAGGAGTCTGCCGCTGCTCTTTTGCTGGTTTCTCATTTTCTTCCTCGCTCTCTACGTTGGATTCCAGGTCCGAGTGGCTATCTGGACTATCACTCTCCTCTGTGTCCTCCCTGCCTGAACTGTCACCTTCTTCCTCGTTGCTCTCAGGGTCACTGGCTTCCTTGCTTTGCTCTTCCTGGCCATCTTCCTCAACATTCATCTTTCCATCCTATCAAGAGCGTGGAAACCACAGGGCATCAGGACAGGCTGAGATAACCACTGGACCATCTCGCAGCCACATCAAGAGGCAGCACACATCAGTGCTTCCTATGTGGTTGCAAGGAACACAAACCTGTGTGCTCCATTTGCCCACTGGCATTAGGCCTCCTGCCCACCACCCGCTGCTAGGCTATTTGAGCCATAGGAGCTACAAGCTCCCAGTGAACCCTGCTGCAGGATGCTGGGCCAGGTTCAGGTTCTGCTAGGGAGCGGCATGGGATCAGGATTTGGAAGGTGTTCAGTGGCCGTGGGCTTGAACACTGGGAGTGTCTACAGCACCCACCACTGGTTTGGGAGGGCTGCACCTTCTGCTCCTCCAGGTAACCTAGTGTTTTTATCAGTATCCATTTTCCGGTGTGGACCTCTTCTGCTTGAAACCTGTCCTGCCTATTTTGCTTCCCTGGACCCTGATTGATACACTCTTAAAATGAGAAAAGGGTATCAACTTATAAAGCTCGTGAATTAAAAACTACACCAGTCACAGAAACTCAATGACATCACTCAGAGAAAACTCACAACTCTAGCCTTGAGTTAGCTCCCTCGATAGTACGCTGAGGTCATGTAGACAGAATCATGCCGTTATTAACAGAAGTAGTTGATGTTAACCAAGTAATCAGTTTTATCTGTATTTCTTTGAGAGAGAGAGAGAGAGAGAGAGAGACAGAGGCAGAGACAGAGCATGAGCAAGCGAATGCACACACTATTGTTAAAGTCTCCTCTCTAAAGTTTTGATACTTGATATACCATGAACACCCAGATAAAGAACTTTAGAGAAACTGGTTAAAAAGATTTAAAATTCCCAACTGTAATAAATTCCTAAAATGAATACCAAAAAAGTTTTTAAATTAGAAAAAAGAGAGAGAAAATGAAGGCAAATATCTTACTTTGTAGGAAAGCAAACGCCTGTCATCTTTATCTAGCACGAAGCCATCATTCAGATCATCTGCTGATATATGTTTTGGTTTCTTCACATTTTCATCCTCATCCTTTCCAAGCATTCTTCGAAGCCTCTCAGCCTGAGCAGGAAGAAATGAGATGTCTTAGAGCGCACTCCTCCAACACTTGGTGAGGAGGCGTGCAGTCCTGCCCTGGGCAGCGGGCTGGGCCTACGGTCCTCCCAGCTGTGAGGCTGGTGCATCCAGCTTGCTTTCTGCCTGCAGTTTTCAATCAGGCATGCAAATACTTGCTAAGCAGTACATTCCTTATTTAACAAAATCAACTGTTCAAATTTTGTGGCCAATACTCTCCAGTCACCAGGCAAGCCTATTATTCTAAGGTCTTCATAGCAAAATTCTGCTGGCCAGCCCCGACTGGAACTCATCACCCCCTGCACCGAGAGAAGAGGAGCCAGAACGCCAAGAGCAAGCAGCTCCAGGGCCTCCACTATTTGACCACACACTGGACATGGGAAGAAGCTAGTGATGTGGTTACGTCAAAACAGCCAGCTGAGCCAGGTGTGATGGCAGCTCATGCCTGTAACCCCAGCACTGTGGGAGGCCGCGGTGGGAGGATCAGCTGAGCCCAGGAGTTTGAGAACAGCCGAGGCAACATAAGGAGATGCTCATCTATACAAACAATTTTTAAAAATTAGCTGGGGCCAGGCGCAGTGGCTCACACCTGTAATCCTAGCACTTTGGGAAGCTGAAGTAAGTGGATCACCTGAGGTCAGGAGTTCAAGACCACCTGGTCAACACGGCAAAATCCTGTCTCTACTAAAAATACAAAAATTAGCTGGGCATGGTGTCGGGCGCCTGTAATCCCAGCTATTCAGGAGGCTGAGGCAGGAGAATCACTTGAACCCAGGAGGTGGAGTTTGCAGTGAGCCAAGATTGTGCCACTGTACTCTAACTGGGCGACAGAGTGAGACTCCATCTCAAAAAAAAAAAAAAAATTAGCTGGGCATAGTGGTGTGAGTCTGTGGTCCCAGCTACCTGCAAGGCAGAGGCAGAAGGACTGCCTGAGCCTGGGAGGTCGAGGCTGCAGTAAGCTGTGATCATGCCACTACACTCCAGTCACGGCAACAGAGACCTTGT
>NW_012110696.1:88080-92602 GCF_000951045.1 Mandrillus leucophaeus | reverse complement strand
TGCACCACTACACTCCAGCCTGGGTGACACAGCGAGACTCAGTCTCAAACAACAACAAAAACACTACTTATCCAGGCATTACGCCCTAAACACGGGAAATTAAGTAAAATATCAGTAATAGCAAGAGTGACCCACAAAGATGTACAGATGATCACATGACACTAATCTGGCAAAATCCAGATTTCTCTGAGAACCCAGTTTCTTAAACAAATGCATTTTCCAACAGTTTAGACTAAAGAGAATGCAGTAGGAAACAAGCACTGTTTATAGAGGAAAAGTAAGTAAATGTATATTAAGTGTACATATTATGTATCAACAGACAAATGCGCCACAGGGAAGTCAGACGCCTGTTCTGTGTCCACCCTGAAGTTCTTCTTCCATCCAGAAACACCTCTTTCTCCAGTTGAATTCACTTGGAACAGAGACTCAAGGAACTGAATCTACTTCCACCCCAAGATTACACATAGCAGCTAATTCAGTATCAATGTTCAACAGAAACTTGGCCGGAAGGAAACAGCCCTTTCTCTGGACAGTCAGCCAGGTTCAGTAAGTGAAGAGTTTGTTTCAGCCACTTGGCTCCCACCTTGGGTTTCTCCTTTTTATCTCTGTTCTCTGACTTGGGAGTTTTGTGGGACAGGAGAGTCTGAATTTCTTTCCAGTCTTGGTCTAGCTTCTCTGTGAGCTCGAGGGCATCTTCTCGTTGAGCTTGTCTCTCCCTCTGGGGAAAAAATAACAGACACACACCACATATCATTATATTGGACTTCAACCCAGAGGCCCAATGTCAGTGCCAAGGACACACACAGTGACCACTCAGTCAGCACCAAACGTTTCAACAGAGAAAAGAGGCCAAGAGAAATTAGTATTTTAAATGCAAAGCTACAAAATCTCATCAGATGGAAATCATTTCCTGCCATAAACCATTATTTTAGATACTCTGAGCAGTTCATGGCAAATGAATAAAAAAGTGATTTTTTGGGTACACGTCAGATACTAAAACCAGCAACAACAAAAAACCCATCCGTGCCAGGTGCGGTGGCTCACCCTGTGCTTTCCAACTAGGCCAAGGTGGGAGGACTGCTTGAGGCCAGGAGTTTGAGACCAGCCTGGTCGACACAGCATGATCCCCATCTCCAAAAAACATAAAACAATAATTAGCTGGACATGGTGGTGCCTCTTAGCTGCTAGAGGAGCTGAGGTGGGAGGATCACTGGATCCTTGAGCCCAGGAGTTTGAGGCCACAGTGAGCTTTGATCGTGCCACTGTACTCCAGCCCGGGCAACAGAGACCACATCTCAAAATAAAACAAAACTTAAACCAAAAAAAGGCAAAAGAACTAAAACCTGTCAGAGGTATATGCTTTATGTGATTTTTAAAATTCCTATTCACAATAAATGCTTTTATTAAACTCATATAAAAGATTAAACACAGCCTAAAAATGTACAGGGAAAAAAAGCTCGAACACATCTTGGTGAGACTGTCTTACCATGGAGAAGATGGTCAAGAACACTGGCTAACCCACCTTCTCTTGTTTAGACTTGGCAATGAGCTCTTCAATCAGCTCCTTCCGGGACTTGGCTTTCCCCTGCTCCTCGTCTTCCTGTTGAGTCTTCTCGTGTAGGAGCCCGCCGCCGCCTCCGAAGTGGGCAGCGGTCAGCTCAGCTGGGGCGAAAGGCAGAAACCCCAGTGAAGCCCAGCCCCGGGGGGGAGCGAAAGGCAGAAACCCCAGTGAAGCCCAGCCCTGGCGTGGGAAGCGTTTCCTTAGCACTCTGCCAGCGCTTCCCCCACAGTGCTCTGGAAAATTCCATATTTGAGAAAAAAATGCTCACACGCAACAGCCTGGCCTGAGACCACAGGCACAATGGCACTTGAGAAATACCCAAGGTAAGCCACTCTGAGAAAACCCAGACCCATTACACTCCCAACTGGCTATAACCCAAGTGGCTGGAAACACCGAGCA
The DNA here is from genome assembly GCF_000951045.1 of Mandrillus leucophaeus. Lineage (NCBI taxonomy): Eukaryota > Metazoa > Chordata > Mammalia > Primates > Cercopithecidae > Mandrillus > Mandrillus leucophaeus. Next base: position 90,642 of record NW_012110696.1, on the reverse strand, counting down.
CCTATTTTTGATGGTGCTGGTTCTAGTGAACACTGGCAAGCCCAGAGCAAGCTGGCTCCAGGGTCTTGGTGGGGGTGTCGCCTAGGATCAGTGGCACAGTCTGTGTCCCTCCCAGCTCCCTGGGCAGGGCCTAGAGACTCCAAAGCCCTGAGCTAAGGGCAGGAGCAGGAATCATCTACCAGGGCCACCGATCTTCAGTCTGCCCTACTCACTAGGGCAGAAGAGAAATTAAACATTGTAGGAAACATCACATTTGGAATAAAAGAAACCTTTAAAAATCCAATTTCTCAAATGAAAAAGAGGCTCAGATGGGAAATGATATATCCAAAGGCCCACATCATAACAGAAACAAATGTTAAGATGGTTTCTCCAGCTTGGGCCTCCAGCATGCCAGCAGCTCCCTGACCAGCAGGGCCCTAGCCTGGTGCCTGCCTGGGCTCCCCACCTCCACTCCCTTCTCAACCCCCTCTCTCCTTTCTCTTCATCCCTCTCTGACTCTCCCCTGCGTCTCCTCTGAAATGCCGTCTTGCCTGAGTGATGGGTCAGTTCTCAGTCTTCCTCTCACTACCAGCAGTGCTCAACACATTCACCACTCGTTGTAGAAAAGCTTTCTCTTCTTGGCTTCTAGCCCAGCCCTGCCACCAGGGCCTCACTGTCTCCTCTTCTCCAACTCTTCAGGTCGCAGTTCCTGCTGTTTGTCCTCTAACTACTCGTATTCCCTTGGCAGCCTCAGTCAGCCTCTGTGCTGACAGCATCCAGTTTCCGTCTCCAGCCTGCATTCTCCCTGAACTCGACTGCACCTCCAGCACCGCACCGTGGATGTCTAGCGGGCATTGCAAACTCCCCCAAACCCATCTATCCCAGTCTTCTCATCGCAACAAATGGCAATTCTATCTTCCCAGGTGCTTAGGCCACACACCCTTGGAGTCGTCCTTGATGCCTATCTCCCACACCTGTATCCAGTTTGCTGGGAAATCCCACTGGCCTTGTCTTGTCACACTACGCGATTCCTTGGCTCCAACACCCAGACTCCTTTTCTCAAGTAAAAGCCAAAATCTTGGTCAGGCATGGTAGCGCACACCCGTAGTCCCAGCTACTCTGGAGGCTGAGATGGGAGGATTGCTTGAGCCCAGGAAGCCAAGGCTGCAGTGAGCCGTGGTCATGCTACCACACTCCAGTGAGGCTGAACAAGACGCCTCAATGGCACGTGATGCCCTTTCCTGCTTTTTCCTCCACAGCACTTCCACCTTTGATCAGACAGCATAATTTGGTGACACATTTGTTTAATGTTTGGGTCTCCCCATAAAATGTGAGCTGAAGGAGGGCATGACTTTCTGTTTTGACACTGCCATTTCTCTGGAACCGAGAACGGTGCCTGGCACATAAACCAGTATTGGTAAGTGAATGAATGAATGATTCCTGATTTCCAGAAACGAATGATTTCCTTCCTGGAAAACTAAGCATATCAGAAAACACAATTTAGTACCCTAGTAATCCAAGGTCGACCACGCTATTTTCTTTTTTTTTTCACTTTTATTTTAGGTTGGGGGCACATACGAAGGTTGTTACACAGGTAAACTCGCGCCACGGGGGTTTGTTGCACAGAGCATGTCATCACCCAGGTACTAAGTCCAACGGTGATCTTCTCTGCTCCTTTTCCTCCCTCTCTAGATCCCCATGCCTGCTGTTTCCTTCTTTGTGTTCAAGAGTTCTCATCATTTACCCCACTTACAAGTGAGAAAGTGTGGTATTTGGTTTTCTGTTCCTGAGTGAGTTCGCTAAGGATGATGGATGGCCTCCAGTTCCATCCACGTTCCCACAAAAGACATGATCTCATTCTTTTTTATGGCTGCATACGTGTACCATCATAATAGTTTCTTAAAAGATTTGCAAAATGCCAACTAATAAGCTTGTATTAATTATATAAAAGATTCAGAAAAGGATTATTAAAAAAAAAAGGAAATCCTCCCTTAATATTTGTATTAGGATTTGATTAGAAAGATTTTTTATGTATCTATTTATTTTGAAGTCCTAACAGTATATTTTACAGTAGGTGAAATGACTGTATTCAGTGTAAAACAGCACACAGCAGCTACAATTTAGGAGTCAGGCTACCTGGGAATTGAAGCCCCGCCCCCTCTGGTTACCAAGCCTGAGCAAGTACCACCAACTCTTGTCCTTAGTCTCAGCTTCCGCAGCGGTAAAGTGCTCACGGGGTGGTTTTTAAGATGAAATTCTCGTAATCTAAGAGAACAGGCCATGTGACAGTTGAACAAAACAGAATTTGTCTCCTCAGGACAAATTCAGTGTATTTATTTTCACATGTAAGAGGCTTTTCTTTTATAAAAATTACCTGGGTTTTGGTGAGCTCATAATCAAAATCAAAGGATAGGAAATCAGGAATGAATAGCTCAATTCCCAATAGCTCAATACCTGTTACTCGGAGAAACTGAGTCCTACTTCTGCTCTAGTCAGCGGCGCACCACAACGCCTACCCTAGCCACGGGCGCACCACAACGCCTACCCTAGCCACGGGCGCACCACAACGCCTACCCTAGTCAC
>NW_012110696.1:83615-86604 GCF_000951045.1 Mandrillus leucophaeus | reverse complement strand
CCTCCTGGCAATAAGGGGAATGCCACTCGCCCAACTCACACCAAGGCAGTTACCTCCACTCTCAGGGAATTAGGATCTCCCCAGGGAACGCGTTTTCCAGCTAAGGGTCCACAAGAAGTCTTGAACAATGAAAAGAGCAAACAGAAAGGCACCGAGGTTAAAATAACTGGCCATTCTCTTCACGCCTGTGAAGCCGAGCAGTGGCGGGGTCTCCTCCTGGTGTGCCGCAGATGGCAGGTTCTGCACCACATGCTTGCTGCCCTAACTCCTAAGCCTTTTGCCCCTTGGATTAGCCAAATATCAGAAGGCAGCCCCAGGCTTTAACGCCTTAACTTTCACACACTAACAAGACACAGCTTTGAGAGTCAGTTTTAGATTTGTACACCTTTGTTCTGAAGACACCGGAAAATGGGACCTACTCTAACTTACAAGAAATGTCAAGTAATTGATGTCATGACTGCAACCTTATACACAGGGTTCAAGACAGTCCTGAACTGAATCTTAGACTCTGTTAACATTATTTAAGGCTAAAATTTATCTGTTTCATGTTGTTATCCTCAGATACGAGGCTCAGTATGATTTTCCTCAAACTGCCATAATTCCACAGTAGGTACAGGCTAAAGGAACTCCATCAACACCACTGGTACAAATATTAGGCTGGGATTGATAAAGTAGGGTGAGCAAAGTAGGGTGAGCCACCGGGAGGCAGTGACGTGGGTTCTCCCCACAGCTTTTTTCTTAAAAAAAAAAAAAAAAAACATAAAAACTGTCACCTGCGAAACTTGTGGAGAGGTTAATGATCAGTAAAACTTTCATGCAATAACTTTCTCTAGTCTCTAAGAGCAGAAGGTCCAACAAGGAACAGACTCTCCCTGGCTCCATGCCCACAGGCCCGTGCAGGGCACCCCAGCCTCACCAGACAACGCTCCTCGATCCTCAGCATCGCTGTCACTGTCCACAATGTCATTATGTTTCTCGATGTCTGCCAAAGACTGGCCATAATGAGTCAATTCTTCATCTTCATTTAGATTGTAGATGCTTTTTTTCTCATGATGTCGCTGACAGAAGAGAAAAAAAAGGTTTCCTAAAATTACCACTTCCATTTCACAGCAAAAAAAAAGATATATATACATATATTTCCATTATATTTGAAATACGACCATGAATCCTAAGCAGCCTTAAAGAGTATTCTGGGTCAACTAAGCAATGATTCATTATTTAGACAGAAACGGAACTCATGGAGGGGAATTCTTTTTTTTTTTTTTGAGATAGAGTCTCGCTCTGTTGCCCAGACTGGAGTGCAGTGGCGTGAATTGGGCTCACTGCAACCTCTGACTCCCTGGTTCAAGCAATTCTCCTGCCTCAGCCTCCTGAGTAGCTGGGATTATAGGCATGTGCCACCATGCCTGGCTAATTTTTGTATTTTTAGTAGAGACGGGGTTTCATCATGTTGGCCAGGATGGTCTTGATCTCCTGACCTCGTGATCCACCTGCCTCAGCCTCCCAAAGTGCTGGGATTACAGGTGCGAACCACCACGCCCGGCCTCATGGAGGGCAATTCTTAAATAAGCCCAGGGCCCAGTTTCCACTCTAGCAATGCTGCTCAGGCCACTTGCTCTCCACCCAATGGAGCTGAAGGCAGCAGCTCAGCTGAGAACTCCTGTGCACACTGCTGCCATGTAGTGGAGTTAAGGGATTTATCCATTCAGCTAACATGTGCAGAAGAAGCTGCTTCTCCTTTGGCCTAGCCAGATAAGGCACAGGAATCAAGGGCTATCCCCTGGACCTTTCAAGTGCCCAGGAACAGGCAGAACGTGCAGAATCAGCCTTCTCCTTGGGCTTGACTTCCCTGTGCAATGTACAGCAAAAACCCTCCTCCAGTTTCTTTCCTTACCTGCTGTTCCAGAGCAAACCTCTTCATCATCTTCTCCTCGGGGCTCATGCTGCTGTTGTATTCTCCGAAGCGTTTATCTCTGAAGACATTGGACTTATCCCTTTCTTTGTACTCCTTTAGTAGAGTCTGTGTACGCTGGAAAACAGGTCAGAAAACAATCTCACAAAAAACTCTTGTGATTTCCACTACAGGGGACATCAGAACAGTGCATACTTTAAAGTTCAGGGCTATGCAGTGATGTCAAAGTTCACACACAAGCTGCTTTCATCCATGATAGGCTTTCTCTACTAGTGACAGAATTCTGAGAAGAGCAAACAACTCTCAGTGATAACGGGGCGATCACTTTCTTTTCCTCTTTAGAGTCTATCGGTGCCAAAAGGAAGGGTAAACAAAAGCACACTAGCCAAGCTCAAGGCATGAACGGCTCCCTCAGCCATAACAGCCGCCTTAAGGTTTAAGGATGTGTGCATTTTACGCCAGAATCATCTGGAAAAGTGGAAATGGGTTTAGACTCTTTCCATCATGGAGGAGGGTACTATTTCCCATCAGAGGTACTCCTAAGAAATGTACAGTTGTGGGTTCACACTAGACACAAGGCCATAAACAAGTTAGCGAGCTCATGGTTTAGGGGCTTCACCTTCGGAAAACCAAAAGGAGCAATATTTTAAATACAAACAGCAAGTATCAAATAATTCGGTTATTTTCCCAGTAGCAACAAAAAAAGACCAAGTTTAATAGTATTCAAAGTTGGCTGTCCTGGAGGTTGAATTCCCGAAAGCAGAGAGAGGACAGAGGTGAGTGAGGAATGAGTGGCCTCTGCAACCCGAGATGGCCACACTGCAAACTCTTTTCTGCCGCAGAACTTCTGTTTGCTAAGGAACTGCCATTACAGTGGTGTTTACACAGCAATTCCGAAAGGAAATGGCACCAAGGCAAAATCTTGACGCAATGGAAGGCCCTTGGAATGATCCAATTCAGTGGTTTTACAAACCCACCACAAATTGGTGCCTCGGCAGACACTCGAAACCTCTGATCTAACCCCAGACCTAAGTGTTCCTTTTCTTCTTCAGGGATTCCTCTAATTTGTGAAGTCAC
>NW_012110696.1:79672-82305 GCF_000951045.1 Mandrillus leucophaeus | reverse complement strand
CACTGGCTCCTAGCAGGAAAGAGGTAGATGGGGCAGGCGTCAGCCATCTGGCCTCTAAAAACATTAGTTCTCATTATCTGGAATATGATTCTATGGGTAAATCTTAGTGAAGAAGAGCCCTTAGGCTATAAATAGGTAATATGAGTTATTCTACATTATTCTGATTCTCTTTCTTTCTTAAACTATATAGATGTTGTGACATCATACAGAATTTATGGCATAAAATAGGGATAATAACAGTACTTCCCCCTCATAAAGGTGAGGATTAAATGTAAACCGCTTGGCACAAGGCCTGACCAACTTTAAGGGGCCAGTAACTACATTAATAACATAGTTACCCATTAACAACTACATTCATATAACTTATTTTATAAATTATTTCAGAAATAAGGAAACTGAGGCACAGCTATAAAGCAATGTCCTGAGACTGGCACCTGGGGGCTGCCCTCCTCCTGCCAGACTTGAGTGCCTCAGAGTGCTACAACCCACCAGAGGGGAGAAGCCAACTGAGACAGCCCACTTACTTCTAAGGGACCAGCCCACACGAAAAGAGCCAGGCCTCCTACGCTGGCCTCACATGCCCCCACAGGTGTTATCAAGCTCAGAGTCAACTGGACGACCTGCTGTCCCTCAGACAGCTGCAAGTGCCACACCTCACCACACCAGGACAATGTGCCTTTGCATCTGTGTCCTCTGCCCACCCTGGGACCATGAACAGCTCACTCCCTTTGCGAAACTTGGCTGTAACTCCCTCTAGGAAGAATTTTTGGACTTTCCTGTTACACTTTCTCCTGACTGTGATCTCCTAAGGCACTCAGGTTCCACTTTTGATTTCTTTAAATATTTGTTTCTACCATGGGCCAAGCATTGGAGGTCCAAAAAGGAGCAGGAATTCCCGCCCCCGTCCTAGGCCTTCAGCACAGAGCAGGGAGGTGGATCTGCTCAATACCAGAAGTTTGAGCAACCTGTCCTATTTGGACTACATGGCTTGGGTGGTGAACCTGAGCCCGCCCTTTAGAGACTTTGGGAGGTAAGGCAGACCTTTTGGACACACTGAGTTGCAAGAGGTGAAGCAAGGAAAACAGCCGGACTGTGCGGGGCTCGAACAACAAGCCAAGAAGGCTAAGAATAACAGTATTTAGAGAACACTTGCTATGTGCTCTATGTGCTATCTTACTTAATTCTCATAAACCACCACAAGGGGTAGGATGTATATTATTATCTCTACTTCAGAAAAGAGAAAACTGAGGCTTCAGTGGTGAAGACAAATGTGTCTATTCTAGGGACCACACTACCTTATTCTCCCACCCCTGCCCTGGGGTGTGTAATGAGCGACTCTTACCGAAGTCAGCCGGAAGTCTATCCTGCCTATTATACACGCTGTCGTCTTCGTGCAGTAAGGATATTTGATTTGATTTAAATACCATCCAGCTTGCACACTGTGATGGAATAGAGATCAGGAGCTCATGAAGGCAGAGGCAAGTTTTATTTACCTTTATCTCCCAGAACCTAGAAGCGAGGTCAAACAGAAGCGCTCGGGGTAGCAAGAAGGCTCTATAGACATTGAAATGTGAATGCATGCCCAGCCCTTACCAGTTGTGTGACCTTAGAAAATTCATTTGTCCTTTCTGTGCCTTAATTTTTTCACCAACCTACTAATGTATGTTCCTCAGTGAAAATTTAAAAAAAATTATATTAAAAAAACTAGGAAGCAATGAGTTTCCACAGAGTTACTTCCGAAGGAACAAGGTCACGCGCTTCAGGGGAGAGCCGATCAAACATCAAACGGAGCATCCCACGCAGCCCCTACCCACCGTCCCTAAACCACAGGAGCTCAAAGTAAACGCGGAAGGGTTAACAAAGCAGCTGTCCAGGACGCCGCCCGAAGTGACCGACTCCTCCTGACCCGGTTGGAAGAGTCACCGAAATAACACGAGTGCAGGGTCTCCAGGAGGGCGATAGTTTCTAGGTCACTCCAGCTCAGAGAACAGCAGAGGCTTTCGGACTATAAAGTCAGTCCCGTGACTACAAAGTCACGGCCTCCGCCGCTCAACTAGGAAACCGACGCACCGAGAAGGACGCAGCCGGTCCGAGAGCAGCATGGGGCCCAGATCCTGCCGTCCGGCTCCCCCTGCGCCCCCCGCTTACCTTCCTGAGGGCCCGCGCGCGAGACACCCCGGGCAGCCCCACGTCGTGGCGCGTCTTCCGGCCCAGGATCTGGAACTTCTGCCTGTTGACTTTCACCTCGAATGGATTGGAGTTGGCCTTCGCCGGGCCCCCTCGCGCTCCCGCCGGCGCCCCAGAGGTCTTCCTTCGCGCCCCGACCTTCTTGGCCTTTCCCATGGCGCACGCCCCGCTGCGCCCAAGGCGCCGAGACCCGAAGAGAGACGCGGCGCGCACTACCCCGAGACACGTGCCGGGTAGCGGAACCGCCTCCCGGCCTCGTCTCGCGAGAACAGCGCATCACCTCCGAGCCCGCGAGAGGTAAACACTGCGGCCGCAGGCTTCTCCTCGGCTCGCTCGCCGACAGGCTCAGTGACTACAACTCCCAGCAGGCCACGCGCCGCGGCCCGCCGTGTACTCTTGGCGCAGGGCCTTCTGGGAGCTGTAGTGCCCTGGGCGCAGCGGCGAGG
>NW_012110696.1:76210-77252 GCF_000951045.1 Mandrillus leucophaeus | reverse complement strand
GGCCCTTGGAATGATCCAATTCAGTGGTTTTACAAACCCACCACAAATTGGTGCCTCGGCAGACACTCGAAACCTCTGATCTAACCCCAGACCTAAGTGTTCCTTTTCTTCTTCAGGGATTCCTCTAATTTGTGAAGTCACTTTGAAAGAATGTGAGCGTGGGGCAGGAGGGAGGGCGCATGTGGTGACTTGGTCACTGCCACTCTGGTTCCAAGTTCTGTTTCAGGAGGCGACAGGCCAGATTTTGCTCCAGACATAGGTCACTTCCCCAGGGTCGGAAATGAACTTAAAGGCTAAGAAACCCACATTTAAGGTCAAAACCAGGAGCTGGAAGAGGAGGAGAGGAGAGTGGAAGGGGTTAAGAAGCAGCTGGGCAAGAGCAGAAGATGCTCCAGCAGGGACAGAAGCACACCGTGGCCCTCCTTCCCATTTACAGCACATTCCGTCTGGAGAAGTCAACCGCAGTATTCATCATGTGGACAGGAGAAAAGGATGTAAAAAAACCATTTCTCTTATCTCACTTTGAAATGTGAAAGTGCTATTATTACATTTAAAATGCATGAAAAACCCCTCTGCTGCCTGAAGAGTAGGAAACCATCCATTAGTTCAATAAATACTTCCAAAGGCAATTTTCGTCATTTTCTTCAAGAATGTTTCAAAAACCAATTTCTTTCAACTGAGACATGCTGAATGATTAATCCCTAGTAACTTCCTACCGTGGCAGTGCTAAACAATGTTTGTTAGAAACACCTTTGGGGCCAGGCGTGGTGGCTCACGCCTGTAATCCCAGCACTCTGGGAGGCTGAGGCAGGCGCATCACGAGGTCAGGAGATCGAGACCATCCTGGCTAACACGGTGAAACCCTGTCTCTACTAAAAATACAAAAAGATTAGCTGGGCGTGGTGGCGGGTGCCTGTAGTCCCAGCTACTCGGGAGGCTGAGGCAGGAGAATGGCGTGAACCTGGGAAGCGGAGCTTGCAGTGAGCTGAGACTGCGCCACTGCACTCCAGCCTGGGTGACAGAGCGAGACTCTGTCTCAAAA
>NW_012110696.1:43662-69140 GCF_000951045.1 Mandrillus leucophaeus | reverse complement strand
GGCGGCGGCGGCGGCGGCGCCAGAACATGGAGCTCGAGAACATCATGGCCAACTCGCTGCTGCTGAAAGCGCGTCAAGGTGGGTGTGTGGCAGGCGCCCCCGACACCCCCCGGAGAACCCCGAATCCCAGGGAACCCTGGCCCCCCTGAAGGAACCTGACATCCCCGGAGAACCCCGATTTCCCTGGAGAGCCCCAACACCTCCCATTGGGGGAACCCAGATCTGCACGGAGCCAGAGCCGGGGTCTGTGCGGTGTGGTCAGGCTGCCTTGGCCAGGTCCCGAGCTCGCATCTCCTGGCCCAGATGAGAGAAGTCTGAACTTTGCTCTTCTTAGTCTTGCCCTGTGTCCTTGTGCTGTCCTCTCGGTGTGACCTCGGTGACAGTGTTGCTTCAGGATGGGGCAGGCAGTGTCCTGCTCGTGTTGGACAACCTGTCCCACCAAAAAAGAACGGTGTCTTTATGGTCTTAAGGGGGACAAAGAAGAGCAGCCTGGGAACTACTCTGGGTGAGAACCTTCAGATAGTGATTGTAGGGCAATGCTATTTTTAACATAACTGCTTGGTTTTGAGGTTTGATCTGAGGCTTTATGGTGTGTCAAGTGTGCTTTAGCACGACATGGTGACAAATGGACAAGTTGGCAAAAATTCAGCCTTTTCTCATTATTAAAGTGAGGCAGAAATTTAAAAATAATAAGTACTGCATTCATTCACTCCAAGAAAAGTAAAAGCCAAGGCCCAGAATGTGGCAAGGCAGGGGTTAAAAAGAAAAACACAACAAGTTTTCTTTTTCTTAGCAAACTCACTTCAAGGACAGTTATAAGATAACGCTGTTCCAGAAGTCAAAACCAAAGGAATAGGCTCCAGACACCCCACTTCCAGAGCAGGGGTGAAGTTAAAAAAAAAAAAAAAGGACGAATGTCTGTATTTAGCCAGTTTTTGTTTTTTTCTTTCATGGCAGCTACAAGGCCACCAGCTATGCAAGGCCACAAGTTATGCCAAGTCATCAGTTATGCTATAGATTATGTGACCTGTCATTGTATGATTAACTGCCTTTGTTTTGCTTCTGTAAGTTTGCTTATACAAATCCTGCTCAGTCTTTGTTCAAGGCTCAACTTTTTGGATGCGAATCCACTGAGCCCATGCGCACCTTAAAATAAATATTCTCCTGTTTTCACCCATCCTGGTCTCTCTAGTCCTCTGCCTCCTGCCACAAAAGCATCAGTTGGTCCAACCCTTCAGCGGGAGACCCCCGCAATCCTCTCTCTTGGACCTCATGTCTCCCTTGCTTGCCTCTCAAGAGAGCTGGTGACAGAACCTCGGACCTCAAGTCCCCCCATGCCAGCCACAGTAGTTCTTCACACCCCATCACTCTTACGGAATTGCTGATTTCCTCTATTTCCTTGTGTGATGGAGCAGCTCTGCTTGGATTTTGTGCTCCAGGACAGGGTAAATGCCGACTGAAGATGTGACACCAGCCAGCGCTGCATACTTAAAGGACAATCTGGAGCCAAAGGTGGCGGCCACGCTTGTAGTCCCAGCTACTCTGGAAGCTGAGGTGGAAGGCTTGCTTGGGCCCGGGAGAGTCCAGCCTGGGCAAAACAGTAAGACCATCTATCTCTTTTAAAAAGTCTGAAACAAAGACTTCATCTTCTCAGTATTTTTGTGCACCAACTCACACTATTTTGAATAGAAGAACTGAGAATGGGTGGGAAGAGAATGGAATCTTTTTCTCTTAAGACAGTCAGGGAGTCCCAGAGCAGTATGCGTTCTCAGCAGCCATTTTCAGAGGAGCATTTGACTGTGCCTCTTGTCCCTCACTCTGAACTCCAAATTGGTCATGGAAGAGAACCATCCTTCGTGGAAGTCAGATTGACGCTAAACCAGTTTTCTTTTTACACTACCTATCTGCATGTAACTTACAAAAAGGAATTGTACCAAGCCGCCTTCCTTATAATGCAGCAGAGATTAGATAATGAGGTAAATGTAAGTGCTCTATAAATGCTAAATAATATAAAACCAGATTCTGCCACAAAGCCTGGGACCACAGTGATAGTTTGAAAAATGAACGTTTTGGCCAGGCGCAGTGGCTCACAACTGTAATCCCAGCACTTCGGGAGGCCGAGGCGGGCGGATCACGGGGTCAGGAGATCAAGACCATTCTGGCTAACAAGGTGAAACCCCGTCTCTACTAAATATACAAAAATTAGCCAGGCATGGTGGCGGGCACCTGTAGTCCCAACTACACGGGAGGCTGAGGCAGGAGAATGGCGTGAACCCGGGAGGTGGAGCTTGCAGTGAGCCAAGATTGTGTCACTGCTCTCCAGCCTGGGTGACAGAGCGATACTCTGTCTTGGGATTAAAAAAAAAAAGAAAGTTTTAATTTTTTCCCTGAAATATCTCATATGAACTCCGTGGTAGTGTGATTATGAGGTCTGTCCCCATTGAGTGAGAGTATTTGCTCCTGTGGTCAGAAAGAGTCATTATGTACAGCTGGATTAATGGTTAGAGAAGTTGAATATATAATATTAGAAATACATGCATACATGCTGAGTGTTGGTTATAATTTAGGGCTTTTTCCCAAGTTGATGACTGGGTTTGTTACTTTCAAGTATCTCCCAGGATGTACTAGGAGGTGTCTTCTTGGTCATATAACTTCATAGACAACTCCTTGTTTAACTTCTCTGGCTCATGTACTAGAAAATTCACCTTTGAAATGAATGAACATAGCACAAGAGTTATATTCTGGTCCTGAGAAGTACAATGTTGATTTAATATTTTTAGTGAGTCCAGTCATTTCCTGGATTTATTTCAAATAGAATCAGTCAGTGTCCATCCCCCCTCCCTCTCTGGTCCTTGCTTGCTATGGTCTGAATGTTTGTGTTCCCCCAAAATTCTTATGTTGAAATCTTCACTACAAAGGTGATGGAATTAGGAGGTGGGGCCTTTGGAAGGTGATTGGGTCATGAGAGTGGAGCCCTCATGAATGGTATTAGTGCCTTTATAAAAGAAACTGGAGAGACATCCCTCACTCCTTCCACCATGTGAAGGACACGAAAGAAGGTGCTGGCTATGAATCAGAAACTGGGCCCTCACCAGACACCAAATCTGTTTTGATCTTGAACTTCTTAGCTTCCAGAACTGTGAGAAATAAATTTCTGCAATTTATAAGCTACTCAGTTTATAGTATTTTGTTAGAGCAGCTTGAACAGACTAAGACGGTCTAAACAGAGATTGTTAGAACCTTTCTCCTTTCAGGAATGTTGGCAGATGGTGCTACACTGAAAGCGTTTGTGTGTCACTCTGCCAGGGACATGATGAAAGTGTGAAATGATCATATTGGGTTGGTCTTTTTTGTTTCGTTCTGTTTTGAAACAGAGTCTCACTCTGTTGCCCAGGCTGGAGTGCAGTGGTGCGATCTCAGCTCACTGCAACCTCTGCCTCCTGGGTTCAAGTGATTCTTCTGCCTCAGCCTCCCAAGTAGCTGGGACTACAGGCAAGCACCACCACGCCTGGCTAATTTTTGTATTTTTAGTAGAGACAAGTTTTTGCGATGTTGGTCAGGCTGGTCTCGAACTCCTGACCTCAAGTGTTTCGCCCACCTCGGCCTCCCAAAGTTCTGGGATTACAGGCGTGAACCACTGCACCTGGCCCATATTGGGTTTTTGTTGGTGTTTTGTTTTATTTTTTTCCTTGATGTAATTCATAGGTTTATAGATCATATTGTTAATGCATATGAAAACAATTTTTTTTTCTGACATTGTTTCACTCTTGTTGCCCAGGCTGGAGTGCAATGGTGCAATCGCAATCTTGCAATCTTGGCTCACCACAACCTCTGCCTCCCGGGTTCAAGCAATTCTCCTGCCTCAGTCTCCCAGGTAGCTGGGATTACAGGCATGCACCATTACGCCTGGCTAATTTTGTATTTTTAGTAGAGACAGGTTTCTCCATGTTGGTCAGGCCGGTCTCGAACTCCAGATCACAGGTGATCCGCCCGCCTCGGCCTCCAAAAGTACTGGGATTACAGGCGTGAGCCACTGTGCCCGGTCTGGTTTTTTTTTTTTGTAATTTAGGATTTTTTCCCTGTATAATATTGTTTGTTAAGCAACTTATGGCTTTTATGTTTTAAATAAGCTTAAATTATGTCACATCATACTTCTGAGGAGAGTTTAAACACCATCTTATCTCTTGGAGAAACTGAAAACACAAATGCAGACAAGAATATGTGATACGTGCATTTAATGTGGGTTTTGGTCTTATGTATTCCAATTCTGTTCTGATTTCAGGCTGCGGTGTTATTTAGCAGTTTCTTTCACCCCTGCAGCATGGTTAATATACCTGTTACTGTTAATGCTGCCTCTTGCTGAGGCTTCCTCCCTAGAACTTTTGCTAACTTAAGCAAATAGGAAATTTATGGAGAAGATATTGGGTAGCTCAAAGAATCAAAGTAAGAACCTAATAATCAGGGTGGAAAGAACAGGAGCTGAGACCCACTCATTCATTCATTCATTCATTCATTCATTCATTCATTCATTTGGCAGATGTGTGCTCAGAATGTTCCAGGTGCTGTGCCTATAGCAATAAACAACATACTCAGAAATTCCTGCCATTCTGGAGACCACATTCTTATAGGGGAGGCAGTCCTGAGACACATAAATAAGTGGCATATTAGCAAGTGGTGAATGCCAAGGGAAATTACAGCAGAGACAGGGGTAGGAAGCACCCAGGTGGCACTGGTAGTTGCAGTTTCAGATAGTTTTAGACAGGGAGCTACTGACTGATAATCAGGTCTCAACTGTCACTCCTGTGACACAGCGGATATCTTTTTATTTTATTTATCTGATTTTGCCTGTGAATTTCATGATTCTTAGCCTGGGAGACAGCACCAATTGGCTTGCTTGGCTCCGGCTCCCTCCATGCATCCATGGCTGGGGGGGAACCAAGCAACTAGACTGATAGTCGCAGCAAGACATACGCCGTGGGGGAGAAGTAAGGGAGGGGCTGCAGAAGAAACCAACAAAGGGCCATTGCAAGGGCCTGTTTAAGTGGCATAGTAAGCAGGCATCGGCCATATGCGCTAGGGCCAGTGGGGTAGCTAGGAGAACAAAGAGGAAAGGAGATCAGAGAGATGCCAAAGGTAGAAGACAGGATAGAGGCGCGATTGCAGAGAATCCTCCAAGTTGCCTTTGAAGTTCCCCAGCTGAGGAAATTAAAAGAATGCTCTTTTTCTAGTCTCAAACTCCTGACCTCAAATGATCCACCCGCCTTGGCCTCCCAAAGTGTTGGGATTCCAGGTGTGAGCCACTGCACCTGGCCAAATTTTCTTTTCTTTTCTTTCTTTCTTTTTTTAGACGGAGTGTCGCTCTTGTTGCCAAGGCTGGAGTGCAATGGCACAATCTCGGCTCACCACAACCTCTGCCTCCTGGGTTCAAGTGATTCTCCTGCCTCAGCCTCCCAGATAGCTGGGATTACAGGCATGTACTACTATGCCTGGCTAATTTTGTATTTTTTTGTATCTCCCTGTTGGTCAGGCTGGTCTCGAACTCCCAGCCTCAGGTGATCCACCCGCTTCAGCCTCCCGTAATGCTGGGATTTACAGGCGTGAGCCACGGTGCCCAGCCAATTTTCTTTTTTAAAGACAGGGTCTCACTCTGTTGCCCAGACTGGAGTGCAGGTGGGGCAGTCATAGCTACTGAAGCTTCAAAGCCTTGAACTCAGGGGCCAAGCAATGCTCCTGTCTCAGACTCCCAAGTGGCTGGGACCACAGGTATGCGCTGCCATGCCCAGCTAATTTTGTGGTTTTTGTAGAGCTGGGGTCTCTCGGTGTTGCCCAGGCTAGTCTGGAACCCCTGGACTCAAGTGATCCTACCCTCCCACTTCAGCCTCCCAAAGTGCTGGGATTACAGGGTGAACCACTATACCCAGCCTATTAGAATTTTCAATAGTATGTAAGATCAAGTTTTCTAGAAAGAGTTATAAACTAAGTATTTCTTCTTATCTGTCAGATATTTGAAGTAATCTATGTAGTAGTCAGCCAAATTATTTCTCTGCCAACAAAGGGTTACCCCATTCTCCCAAAATAATAATGTCTACCGTCTGTTATCATCATTGTGGTACAGCTAATTTGGGATGCTATCAATCAGCCAGGTTATTAGCAACCAGGTCAGTTTGGTTTTCTTATTTTTTCTACTTTTCTATAATGGGTTTAAATCAGGATTTTTATTTCTTGGTCAGTGAACCAAATATTGGGTTTAGTGGCTTTATGCTACTTTAGGACCAAAAATATCTGTACAACTGATACATAAAAGAATATTCTTGGCCAGGCACAGTGGCTCATGCCTGTAATCCCAGCACTTTGGGAGGCCAAGGCGGGTGGATCACGAGGTCCAGATATCAAGACCATCCTGGCCAACATGATGAAACTCCGTCTCTACTAAAAATACAAAAGTTAGCCGGGCGTGGTGGCGTGCACCTGTAGTCCCAGCTACTTGGGAGGCTGAGGCGGGAGAATCACTTGAACCTGGGAGGTGGAGGTTGCAGTGTGCTGAGATCGTGCCACTGCACTCCAGCCTGGCGACAGAGTAAGACTCCGTCTCAAAAAAAAAAAAAAAAAAGAATGTTCTTGAGCTTTATATTTTGACCAAAATTAGGCAATAGTTACCTTAAAGAAAAATGACACAATGAAAATCATTTTGGCTTTATTAAAGCTCCCGAAAAAAACTCTAGAATTAGGGCTTCTTGAGGTACTTTTTAACAGAAACATTTACGGTATTTTGTACGTATGTGTGCAAAGTCCATTATTGACATTTATGTCATGGTTATAAAGACTAATTTGGTAACAATATTCAGTCTCCAGTAAATATGTGGTTAATTGATATGCAAATTACTTCCAAAATACAAATTAATAGTCTCATATTACATTTTTGTGCTTTGCTACCTTTACCTCAAACAAAATAATCTGTGTGGTTCTTCATGCTTGTTTCCGCACCTTTTGCCCAGCTTTGCTTGCGTCATCGGCCAGAGGACTGTCAGCACCTCATGAAGCCCTTTAAATGCTTCTCTGAGGTCATTTGCATAATGTTGTGGCCTATAGTAGGTACTCAATAAGTAGCTGATGGATGGATGAATGAATGAATAAGGATGAGGAAATGAGCAAGCTAGGCATGCCTGCATCTGAAGCAGAAGTGGCCCAAAAATGCAAGGAAAAGAAACTTGGCAGGAATAGCAGGAAGAGGAAAGGCAGAGGATGGTATTGTGTGAGTTTGCTAGGGCTGTGTGACAAAGTGATACAAACCTGATGTCTCCAGCAACAGACGTTTGTTGTCTCACAGTCTTGGAGGCCAGAGTGCAAGGTCAAGTTGTGAGCGGAGCTGATTCCTTCTGTGGGCTGTGAGGAAGAATCTGTCGCAGGCCTCTCTCCCAGCCTCTGCTGGCTCGCTGGCAGTCTCTGGTGTCCCCTGGCTTGGAGGTGCATCATTCTGATCTGTCTTCATCTCCACGGGGCGTGCCCTCTGTGGGCGTCTCTGTGTCCAATTTTCCATTTTTATAAGGATACCAATCATGTTGGATTAGGGCCCACCTTGATGACCTTATTTTAACTTAATTATCTCTATAAAGACCCTATCTCCAAATAAGATCACTTTCTGAGGGTTAGGAGCTAATTGGGGAATAGAACTCTAACATACGTTCTTTAAGGCGGGATGAATTCAGCCTGTAACAAGTACCTTTGAAACAGATGAAGGCAGCCCATAGAAGGGATCCTTGGGCCTTCAAACACTGTGGCCCCACTTTACTGCCTGCTTTTGGGGACCTCAAAAACTTAGAGGAATCCTCTGCCAGTTTTCAACCCAGTATGCTGCCCAGACTTTAGTGTCTGTGGATGGTCCTCCTTTGAAATGCCTGTGGCCGTGCTGACCACCGTTGACCTCGCCATGGCCCCACGACTCATTGTGCTCTGCATTTTCTTGCCTGGTTCTTCACCTTCTGGCCTGCTTGTCTTTACGTAGTATTGACAGCGTAACCGGCCCACCTGTGAGTGTGACCGGGCCCGGGCCAAACAGCGGGAGCATGGCACCAGAGCGCTGTGCTGTGCAGTGGAGACTTTTGGAACCGAGGACAGCTGAATGAGGGGTAGATTGGCTGTTAGCATTCACCAGCACGTGTGCCCCAAACCTGCGGGGAGGGCCCCCTTCTTCTCTCTCTCTCTTTAACCTGTGACAGTCTGTCTCTTAGACCAAGCCAGGGGACCTCTTGTAGCTGCAGTGTGTGCTCCATGTCCTACCAGGTCTAGTCATATGTGGCAGGGGGCGGGGGTGAGGTGTTTAGAGGTGCACAGTGTGTGCGCTGCTGTGTGTGTTTGTTATTTACTCTTTAAAAAAAAATTTATTTTAAGACAGGGCCTCATTCTGTCACCCAGGCTGGAGTGCAGCAGTGCAATCTTGGCTCTCTGCAATCTCCACCTCCTGGGTTCAAGCAATTCTCCTGCCTCAGCCTCCCAAGTAGCTAAGACTACAGGTGCCCACCGCCATCCCCAGCTAATATTTGTATTTTTTGTAGGGATAGGGTTTCACCATGTTGCCCAGGGTGGTCTTAAACTCCTGAACCTAAGTGATCTGCCCACTTCGACCTCACAAAGTGCTGGCCATGTTATTTACTCTTCAAACAAGTGTGGGGTCAGTTAGGTGCTAGGTGCTGAGTTCTCAACTCCACCACCTCACCAAAGCCACCCTTGCCACGTCCCAGGGATCAGTTCTTGGTCCTTGTCTTGCTGCTCCTGTGGGCTGCGCTGGCGTGGTGCGTCGTGCTTTCTTCCGTGAGCCTGTTCTTCTGCATCATCACCTTTCCTGTTCCACTGCTTGCTCAGATGGCTTGGCTGGTCCCCCTTATCTTCTAGGCCTTTTAATACCAAATGCCCCCCGTCTTTGTTCAGGAGCCTCTCGCTTTCTCTATCCACACTTGCTCCCTTGTGATCTTGCAGTACTATGGCTTGAAACAGGCTCCTGTCTCTCCAGTTCATGCCTGCAGGCTGGGCCTCTCCACTCAACTTGCAGCTCACTGTGCTCCTGCCTACCTGACATCACTGTGTGGAAGTGTCACTGGTACCAGAAAGAGCCTGCACCAGACCCTGAATACTCAACCCCAGCACCCCGATGTTTCCATCTGCACCTCAGTTAATGCTCATGTAGCTGCACTTGACTTCCTCACACCCCCACACTCAATCCTTGGGCAGAGTGTTCAGCCCTCACCTCAAAACGCAGCAGAATCCGACCTTTTCTCACCTTCACTACTATCACTTGGCTCAAGCCGTCAGCATCTCACCTGGAACACTGTGGCCAGCTTCTGCCTTTTCCCTGTTCTCAGCACAGCAGCCAGAGTGGCCTTATTAAAATTTAAGCCAGATTGTGTCAGCCGCTCCTCTGAACTCTCTTCATGGCTTCCCAGACAACTCAGAGTGAAAGCCGTAGTCCCTGCAGTGGCCTTAAGACCACCGCCCCAACCTCATCCACCCTCTCTCACTGCCTCCACACGGTTTCCTCTGTCTCTTGAGAATTTTTCTTACAGGGCTTATTCTCTCACCTCAGGAATTTCCTGGCCACTACTCCTTCCCTCATTCACTCTTTTTTTCTTGGAGACAGGGTCTCGCTATGTTGCTCAGCTCGAACTCCTGGGCTCAAGCAAGCCCACCTAAGCCTCCCCTGTAGCTGAGATTGTAGACGCACACCACCACACGCGGCTGTCATTTACTCTTTATTTTTCTCCACAGCACTTCTTATTATCTCATGTACTATGTATTTTACTTGTACTTTGTTCGTTGGGCTTTCTCCCTAAAATGTAAGCTTCGTAAGAGGAGGAAGTTTTATTTGCTTTGTTCACTGCTGTATTTTTCGTGCCTAGAACAGTGCCTGGCACACATTAGATGCTCAGTAAATACTTGTTGAATGAATGAATGTATGAATAGCAGTTAAGATCATGGGCTTTGGAGCCAGCCAGGCTTTGGAGCCAGCCAGACCTGGCTTTATATCTCAGTGCTCTCTTTATACTATCTTGACGACGGCGCCAGTTACTTTACTTTCATTCAAAAATGATTTATTGTGTGCCAGGCACTAAGCTTGGCTCTAGGGATATACAGGGATGAATAAAAACAGATAAATTTGTCCTGAGAAGCTGACAGTCATGGAGGAAAGTACTTGGCTCAGGTAACGTGGGGGATCAGACAGGAGGGCTTTATGGTCCAGCCCTGGAAGTGGGTACACCCATTTTTGGCTGTTTTTTATTCCAGTAGTTTTGGAGAAACAGGTGGTGTTTTGTTTGCATGGAAAAGTTCTTTAGTGGTGGTTTCTGAGATTTGGGTGCACCTGTCACCCGAGCGGTACACCCGTTTTGTACATTGCTCTGTCACATAGCCACTTTTAACTGCAAAGGGGGCAGAGCCACAGAAGTATTAGCTGGGCAGCCACTTCCTGGCAACGACTCTGCATAATGAGAGTGCATCTTGAGTCAGCATAGGACAGTTGGCTCTCTGGGCCATGTCTGTCCTCTAGCCACCAAATATCCAGGCACAGCCTTCTTCCCTTACAGGCATCCTAATCTCCCTTCAAAGACCAGAATGAGGCCGGGTGCGGTGGCTCATGCCTGTAATCCTAGCACTTTGGAAGGCTGAGGCAGACAGACCACGAGATCAGGAGATGGAGACCATCCTGGCCAACATGGTGACACCCCATCTCTACTAAAAATACAAAATTTAGCTGGGTATGGTTGCGTGCACCTGTAGTCCCAGCTACTCGGGAGGCTGAGGCAGGAGAATCGCTTAAACCTGGGAGGCGGAGGTTGCAGTGAGCCGAGATCGCACCACTGCACTCCAGCCTGGCGAGAGAGTGAGACTCTGTCTCAGGAAAAAAAAAAAAAAAGACCAGAAAGACCTCGTTTCCTCCATGAGTGCTAGACGTGGCTCCTCAGGATTCAGCAGCCTACATAAAGAACCAAATGATCTTCCCTCCTCATACCTAATATACCGTGGGGGAGCAGAGGCAGGGTGACTATTGCAGAAATTCCCTTTTAGGAAAGGAAGAGCAGGGTGCCCTCAGTAGACATGGGCCCATCAGCGAAAGGGCCCTGTGGGGTTGGGGAACATTCCTTGATTAGTGCCCAGTTATGCCCTCACCTGTGTTCACTGTGTCCCATGGCTCCACCCCCAGGACATTTTCCTTCTTGAGCCAGCTAAGATGGACAGACAGATGAAACCTCCACAGGTTTCTTAAGCGGTGCAGAGCTTTGCAGACCCACTGCTACTGACTGGAGTTTGTGGGTTTGAAGGTTGTTTTAAGGCTCAAGCAGTTCAAGGCTGTCTTCATCCTGGATCCAAGTTCTTCAGCACCATGCTTCTCTCAGAAACATAGTCGGCTTTGGCCTGGCGCGGTGGCTCACACCTGCAATTCCAGCACTTTGGGAGGCCGTGGCGGGCAGATCATGAGGTCAGGAGATCAAGACCATCCTGGCTAACACGATGAAACCCTGTCACTACTAAAACTACAAAAAATTAGCCAAGCATGGTGGCGGGCACCTGTAGTCCCAGCTACTCGGGAGGCTGAGGCAGGAGAATGGCATGAATCCAGGAGGCAGAGCTTGCAGTGAGCCAGGATTGCGCCACTGCACTCCAGCTGGGTGACAGAACAAGACTCTGTCTAGAAAGAAAGAAAAGAAAGGAAAGGAAAGAAAGGAAAGAAAGGAAGGAAGGAAGGAAGGAAGGAAGGAACATAGTCGGCTTTTGATCTTGTTAAGCTAAATTTATAGGTGGCCATTGGTCTGTGCTAAGCTCCTATGCTAGGCCCAACAAATCAAACCACAATGGAGTCACTCATGCTGAAGTTCCATGTCACCATGCTGAAAGTTGTTTGACCTTCTGAGAGATCAGGAGAGAGATGTAGTAGCCAAATCCCCAAACAGGCCAGTTTTAGCCAGCATGATAAGGAGGTCCCCTCTGCTTTAACCTTTGCAAGAGGCAAGGAGCAAGGGAAGTAACTTTGAAAGGACTAGTCTGCTTTTTGTTCTCTGTGTCTGCTTGCTTCAGCCCTTTTCTGCCTATAAAACCAAACTCCTCTGTTCAGCTCATTGAAACAGTCATTCTGTTTTCTTTTTCTCTTTCTTTCTCTCTCTCTCTTTCCATGCCTCCCTCCTTCCCTTCCTTTTTTTTTTTTTTCCTCTCTTTCACAGGCTCTTGTCTGTTGCTCAGGCTGAAATGCAGTGGCGCAGTCACGGCTCATTGCAGCCTTGACCTCCTAGGCTCCAGTGATCCTCCCACCTCAGCTGCCTGAGTAGCTGGGACTACAGGTGCACACCACCATGTCTAATTTTTTTTTTGTACAGATGGGGGTCTCACTATGTTGCCCAGGCTGCATTCTGTTTTTTAGAAAGAGGTGTTGTCCAATTCTAGCATTGCAAAGAAAAGCCAACTAGATTCCAACTTGAAATTTGATGTAATTTTATCCTTTGACGATCTGTTTGCTTCTAGCCAGTTCCATGTGCCAGTAGTTGCACCCACCCTTCTTTCCTAGATACGTTCTCAAACTTGAATTTTCTTTTTTCCCTTCCCTTCCTTTGAGTTTTGCTCTTGATGCCCAGGCTGGAGTACAATGGCACGATCTCAGCTCACCACAACCTCCGCTTCTCAGGTTCAAGCGATTCTCCCACCTCAGCCTCCCGAGTAGCTGGGATTGCAGGCGCACGCCACCACGTCCGGCTAATTTTGTATTTTTACTAGAGACGGGGTTCCTCCACGTTAGTCAGGCTGGACTGCCGACCTCAGGTGATCGGTCTGCCCCAGCCTCCCAGAGTGCTGAGATGACAGGCGTGAGCTGCCACACCTGGCCGAATTTTCTTTCTTTCAAGTCTCTACTCTCCCCAGATTAATTGGGGGCTGTCTTGAGGCAGCAGTTTGGGTGGGAAAACCACACCCCTGATCTGCTTGTTGCAGAGAGCTGAGTTTCTATGTGCTTTTGTCTTTCAAAGCCTTTTCCAGTTTTATTTTCCACGTTTGGGAGTCCAGGAACAGGTGGCCTTTCATGCTCTCTAAAGGCCCAAATTTCTGGTCTGTTTGCACTTTTTTTTTTTTTTTTTTTATTGCTGCTTACAAAGCCAGCAATTCTTGCTTGAGCTCCCTTCCCCAGCAAAATACCTTCCTCGGTATGACGAGTAACAGCGCATACTACTGCTGTTCAACCTGTTTGCTGGAGCGTAGGGCTCTCTAAGCACTTGGTCTGTGTGTTCTGCCTCTTGAGTTATCACAGACAACACTGTACTAAATGTGTTGCTGCTACTGAATAACACAGAGCTCCGGCTGCTAGGCCTACTGCTAGACCATCTGTTTACCTGAGGTTTTTTTTAGGTTAACATTTCCCTTCAAGATACTGACATCTGTATCAGTGAAACTAATACTTGCTGCTGTAACAGATAAACCTTAAAATCTCTCTTGTTTGTGAAAAAGTAAGAATATAATTTATTTTTCATGTCCGTAAAAGCCATGTTGAGGGTGGTCAGAGAGGGAGTGGGTGAGTGGACTATGCTTCGTGCAGTCATTCAGGGTTCCAGGCTGGCGGAAGTTCTGAGTCATCAACACATGGCTCCCAAGATCCTCCTGTGGATCTCGGTCCATCTACCAAACAAAGAAGTGAGAACATGGAGAACCGTGTGGCAGATTCTTCCAGGCCAGTCGTGGAAGTGGCATAAACACTTCTGTCCACATTCTGTTGTGCAGATCTCAGTCACATGGCCCCCCTCCCCGCGGGGGACTGGGAAATGTAGTCCCTCGTTGGGTCGCCACTTCCCAGTAACAGTATTAGGAGTTCACTATATATTCTGATTACTAATCCCTTATCAGATATATAATGTGCAGATATTTTCCGCCATTCCATGAGCTATGAAATTCACTTTGCCTATTTTTTCTTTTGTAACATGAACCTTTGGTGTCCTGACTATATCTCTTTTGACAATAAAATATTTTCCTTCTTTTTTACAGCTGAAATTGAGAATAAACTAGGTTTTATAGAAATTCCTAAAAGTCAGTTGCTGTATTAATCTATCCTAAAGATCCACATTGAGTGGGAAGAAAAAGGGGGAAAAAACTTTCATCTTTAAAATTACCTTTATGTAGAAAAGCTCTTTGGTTCTTGGTTATCTCATAGACTGTGGCTTCACACATTAAGCTAATTGATAATATGCTAAGTTTTTAAGAATCTTTTAAAAACTTGGTCTGATAGGATTCTATAATTGAGCTAATTGATTCTATTGTCAATCTAAAAAAAGATACCAGAGAAAAATATCTCCAAATTTAATGAATGTATTAGGGAGTAACAAAGAGGATTATAATTTGGGATGCACAGCCATGGCAAGCCACAGGTGCACCTGAAAAGGGGAAAGGAAGAGGAAGCTTTGATTTGGCAAACAGGGAGAGGTTCACATAAGCTGCTTGGAAACAGAGTTCACTGGTTCCAGGGGCTCAAGATTGCAGTTAGCATCAGTTCTGTGGTGGAGATGCCGCTATGGGGAAGACTGGTTCCAGGTCCTGGAATTTGGCATCAGTTCTGTGGTGGAGATGCCGCTATGGGGCAGGTGTTCTTTCAAGAGCATCTTCTCTCAATTGCTGCAGTCCTAAAAATGTCCAGACCAGGCCAGGCAAGGTGGCTCATGCTTGTAATCCCAGCAGTTTGGGAAGCTGAGGCAGGAGGGTCGCTTGGGCCCAGGGGTCTGAGACCAGCTTGGGCAACATGGCAAGATCTCTTCTCTACAAAACCTTTTTGAAAAAATAGCCATGTGTGGCCAGGCACAGTGGCTCATGCCTGTAATCTCAGCACTTTGGGAGGCCGAGGCGGGCAGATCACCTGAGGTCAGGAGTTCGAGACCAGTCTGGCCAACATGGTGAAACCCCGTCTCTACTAAAAATACACAAATTAGGCCAGGCACGGTGGCTCACGCCTGTAATCCTAGCACTTTGGGAGGCCGAGGCAGGTAAATCACCCGAGGTCGGGAGTTCGAGACCAGCCTGACCAACATGGAGAAACCCTGTCTCTACTAAAAATACAAAATTAGCCAGCCATGGTGCCACATGCCTGTAATCCCAGCTACTCGGGAGGCTGAGCCAAGAGAATCGCTTGAACCCAGTAGGCGGAGGTTGTGGTGAGCCAAGATCACACCATTACACTCCAGCCTGGGCAACAACAGTGAAACTCTGTCCCCCACCCAGCCAAAAAAACCAATATATACATGTGTGGTAGTGCATGCTTGTGGTCCCAGCTGCTGAGGAGGCTGAGGTAGCTGGATCTTTTGAGTCCAGGAAGTCAAGGCTGCAGTGAGCCTTGCATTCTGCATTCTAGCCTGGGTGACAGAGCAAGACTCTATCTCAAGAAAGAAAAAAAAAAACAGTCTAGTGGTAAACCTGGTCTCAGAAATGTCTGCATATGTGCCAAATGTAGGTCGTGAAAAGCAAGAGATGCATGAAGGATGTGAAAGAATTTCTCGTGGGGTTATTTTAGAAACTCCTCCTGATGGTTCTTATCTCAGACATGCAAGCAAGAGCCCTTTTTTGTGCCTTCCCTGCTCCAAGTTTGTTTGGGTCTGACAAGAGTGCTTTCATCCTGTTATGACCAGCTGCCTGACCCTCCAGTGCCTGGCACACAGGACAGGGACAGCAGATGTCTTCTGAATAAATAGTTTGTTAGCCAGGATTCACAGTATGGAAAGATGACTGGGGCTGCCATGGCCACCCAGCCTCCCTGGAGCCTTCACTGCCTGGAGCTGGCTGAGGGTGGCAGCAGCCAGGATGAAGAGGAAAGCCTAACACCTTGACTTGTTTCCCTCTTCATCCAAGAAGGGAACCTGGGAACCAGTCTTCAGTGGGAATCTTCTGTGGATGTAGAAAACTGTACCCTAAAGGGGAAGGGAAGGAACACTGAACCCTCCTCATGGGCCTGGTAGCTTTCTATACAAGTTACCCTATTTAATCTCCACAGCAAGCCTACTAGATGCTGAGATCTCCATGTGCAAATACCCCAGAACCCCACCAAGATGAGGCACAGTGACTCATGGGAAGCCTTGTCTTCCTTGGGCCCATCTGTGAGGAGCAGAACAGCTCACCTCTTGCCTTACATGCTAGTCCTAGGTGATGCATCCAGCCTACCTCTTGTTGCCACCCTACCCCACCATCAGTGCCACACACCCATGAACACAAACCCACTGAGGCTGAGCGGCTGGCTGTGCCACTGTCACAGGATCCTCAGGGTGTCACTTCACCAGCTGGAAACTTCTGTGGCCAGTGGCAGCTTTGCCTGAGTTTTGCTTGGGCCCACTGGGCTCCTTCCGCCCACTTGGCCTGGCAGGCTGTGCTTGTCTTTCACTACTGGTCCAGATCCCATGCCTGCCAAGGGCAAGCCAGGTGCAGAGCAGCAAGGGTTGCATGAGCAAATGAGTGCAGGGTCCAGCCACTGGGCACAGCCAGGCATGCCAACTATGGCAGGGTGGGCAGCTCCAGGCACCAGCGTGGGCCCTGGCTACCTGCTGTGGCTGTGGCTAGACCAAGCATACCGCAAGCAGCTTCCACTGTGGGCACCAGGGAACATGGTGACGCCCAGAAGCTTGGAGGCTCCAGCAACCACAGAGCTTCAAAGAGGGTGTCACAGCTTTGGCTTGGGAAGCTCCTAAATCTGGGCTCCCCAAGGGGCTGCAACTCTTCTCTCTTCTCTCCTCATCACCCACAACGTGGTGAGTTGGGGGGTGTGCTTCAGCCTGTTTGTGTTACAGCTCTTTCAGTCCCGCCATTCAGTGGGTCCCAAGTTCTTGTCCCATGTCCAGGAAGAATGAGGTACACAGACAACTGGAGGGCAAGCAAGGAGAAGAGGTGCTTTGCTGAGTGACAGATGACAGTACAGCTCTCAGGAGACCCAAAATGGGTAGCTCCTTTCTGCGGACAGATCATCCCATCATCTGTGCAGCCCTCAGTGGAGAGGAGACCCATAGTGTGTAGCACCTCTCTGCAGGCAGGTTGTCCTGTTTTCTGCCTGAGTCTGGCTGAGTCAGAAGTTTTTATGAGCTTCAGAGGGGAGGAAGTGCATGCTGATTCATCCATGGACGGGCCCAGAAAAACCACCGTAAGTTCTCACTCCAGTCTGGAGAACTGGCAGCCCAGCCCCCAGGCTTCAGTCTATCCCTGGCTTGAAAGTGAGGTTTCACTGGGGACCCTGCCCCTTTCCACCCAGGAGCCTGTCTGCTTCCTGCCCTTGTTCACAGTGCCCAGGCTGTTTGTGCCAAGGGGTGCCTGCAGACCTGCCTTGAGCTGAACTAAGCCACGCCTTGGCCTCTCTGCCATGCTCATTGGTGTCCAAAGTCTGGAGGGGGCTGAGGCGGCAGGTGGCTGGTGTGTCAGCACCACCCCTACCATGCACACACCTGGCTGGGTCGTGACAGTGCCTGGGCTCAGCCACAACTTTGATCCAAAATCAGAGTAGGTGCCAGGAGCAGTGAGAGGCCAGTCAGTGGGAACAGGCACTTCCGGGCCTGTGGGAGCAGGGGAGCTTCCTGGGCCCCTGAGAGCACAGGGATACCTAGGTCAGCAGCTGTGGCTGGGTGGCTGCAGCTGCTTCCAGTAGTGTGGGGCTCCCACCCCACCAACCTGAAAGGGGATGGGGCTCCCACCTGTTCCTGGCTCACACTGGCACTGGCTACTGCTGCCAGCACCACCTCATCCAGGCCCTGCCTGCCTTGCTGCTTGGCTCCTGAGAAGGTGGAAGCACTGGTTCTAAGCCTACAGACAGTGTCAGGCTTAGGAAAGGAAGGACATAGCAGCCAGGCTGCCATGTTTCTTGCTAGTTACTTGAGTAGTATAAAGTTGGAAGAGTTCAGGGACCCAGAGAAAGCAGAGGTAGTGAAATATGAATACGACCAAGAGGGACTTATTCTCTGCTCAATGATTCAGCAGCTTGGGCACAGAAGCACCACTGAAGACGTAAGCCATGTCTCGGAGCACTTGTAGATCATGCTTGTTGTCCACTTGTGGAATCTAGAGGGCAAAATACTGCATCAGGCAAGTGACAGCTCAGCTCTGTACTCCTTTAAGAGGTCAGATAAAAATGGCGTATCCCAAAGAACAGTTCTTACTTCAACTGAAGGGAGAACCAGCAATAGCCCTGAAAAAAATAACCCATAACCAAAGATGATAGCCTTTTTTCAGTGCCTACTGCTTCTCTGGAATGAGTTTCTGTGTTCTCTGTGAAGGGACAGGAGGAACAGGTTCCCCTTTCCCCACCCTTCAGTGACATGGGACATGGCTGTCACTGATGCAGCACTTAGCATATTCTCTGGCATTGGCAAGTGGTTGTTACATGTTTATTAAATAAATATTAACAAAAAGAAAAAATGTGGACTTGATCTGAGGGGGAAGATAATGAGTCTAAGGTGAACATGTTGAACGCCAGGTGCTCTGGACATCTTGTGGTGTGGGATATGAGTCCAGAGCTCATGATCTCAGTTGAGATATTGAGTCGGGGGAGTAGAAGAGCAAAACTAAGGCTGAGGAAGAAGCTTTTGCATCTTTGATGGTTATCTTTTTTGCAGATATCAAGTCTGTATCTCTAGTTGAGCCTCTTCTGGGCTCATCCCAGTCTACCCATCTTCCAAATGTCTGTCTCTTACAATTTTCCACACTCACCGCATTTAAGACAGAGCTCATTGTCTCCCAAGGAAACGTGACTTTCTCCCTGGTTTCCCAGTTATTCCAAATGGTCATGGAGTCTTAGTCACCCAGCCTAAGCCATTATGTTCTCCTGGATAAAATTTAGTAAAATTTTAGCTGCCCGGAAGGCTTGAGATTGAAGATGCTCATTTCTCTGAGTTACATTAAAGAAAAAAATGGTGCTTGTTTAAAAGATCTTTCTGGAGTATTATAGTGTAGCTTTTTCCACCGTTCTTGTTTCGCCATGGGATGCTCTTCTCCCAGCACTTGCCAAGACTCTGTCCCTCACATCCTTCAGGCCTCTGCCTAAATGTGACCCTGGTAGAGAGGTCTTCTCTGATCCTACCTTAGTTAAAACAGCACCTTCCACCTTTACCCTGCTTGATTTCATTTCGTATTTATCACTATACGATTAGCTATTTTTTTCTGATCTCTTATTATATGATGTGTGCATCTCTCTCCCTGCATTAGTCCATTTTCACACTGCTCTGAAGATACTACCTGAGACTGGGTAATTTATAAACCAAAGAGGTTTAACTGACTCACAGTTCTGCATGGCTGGAGAGGCCCCAGGAAACTTACAGTCATGGTAGAAAGCAAAGGGGAAGCAAGGCATGTCTTACATGGTGGCAGGGGAAACTGCCACTTTTAAAACCATCAGATCTGGTGATATCTCCCTCATTATCACGGGAACAGCATGGGGAATCCGTCCCCACAATCCAATCACAGGACTCCCACCAGGTCCCTCCCTTGACATGTGGGTATTATAATTTGAGATGAGATTTGGGTGGGGACACAGAGCCAAACCATCACTCCCTCACTAAGAATGTGAGGGAGGGACTTGGTTTTTTTATTGTCGTATTCCCAGTGCTTTGAAGGTGTTTGGTACATAGTAGATGCTCAGTAAATATTTCTTTGATAAATATTTGTAAGCAACCCTGAGCAATATGTCATGTTAGATCTAGTTTACATATTTGGAAACTGAGGCTCACCGTGGCTTCTAAATGGCAGACCTAGTGACAGATTGCATCACCTGGGAATTTTATACTTCATCAAGCAGCTTTCCAGATAAGACAAATCATTATAAGCATGTATTTTTACTCATCGTAGGTACCCAAACCGCTCAAACAGAAATGATAAGATCTATTAGTGGAAGTAGTTGTTATACTTAGATATTTCTGACTTAAAAAAAAATTGCCTTTTTCTCCCAAATTCAGGAGGATATGGTAAAAAAAGTGGTCGTAGTAAAAAATGGAGGGAGATATTGACGCTGCCTCCTGTCAGCCAGTGCAGTGAGCTCAGACATTCCATTGGTGAGTAAATAGTGCCTACTTATGCCTGAATGATACATCTGGCATTATACCATTCGTTAGATGTTATTCTTTCTTGAGAATATTGAAAACAAATACGGAATACGTTATTCCGTATTTGTTTCAAACGTTTTATGATAAATTCTCCTTATATCTTCATTACTCCTCTCAGGAAAGAAAAACCTTTAGATTTTCTGATCTGCAGTTATAAAGTTGGCTGTTGGTTTTTTTCATTAAGAACTTTTTTTTTTTTTTTGGAGAGGTAGGGTCTCACCATGTTGCCCAGACTGGTCTTAAACTCCTGAGCTCAAGCAATCTGCCCCCACCGGCCTCCCAAAGTACTGGAATTACAGGCCTGAGCCACTGTGCCTGGCCCACATTAAAAACATTTTTTAAAAGTAATACGTGTGGCCGGGCGCGGTGGCTCAAGCCTGTAATCCCAGCACTTTGGGAGGCCGAGACGGGTGGATCACGAGGTCAGGAGATCGAGACCATCCTGGCTAACACGGTGAAACCCCATCTCTACTAAAAAAATAGAAAAAAATTAGCTGGGCGAGGTGGGGGGCGCCTGTAGTCCCAGCTACTCGGGAGGCTGAGGCAGGAGAATGGCGTGAACCCGGGAGGCGGAGCTTGCAGTGAGCTGAGATCCGGCCACTGCACTCCAGCCCGGGCGACAGAGCGAGACTCCGTCTAAAAAAAAAAAAAAAAAAAAAAGTAATACGTATACTCATTGTTCTATACATAACTGAAGAAAAAGTAAAAATTCCTCTTCCCACGACCCGGTCGATTATTGTCTCCAGAAGAAACACTGTTAAGTATTGTTTAGTAGCCTTCCAGACAGTTTTCTATGCATGTTTTTAAAAAATATTGGGCCAGGCATGGTGGCAAATACCTGTAGTCGCAGCTACTTGGGAGACTGAGGCAGGAGGATCCCTTGAGCCCAAGAGGTTGAATCCAACCTGGGCAACATAGTGAGACCTGTCTCGAGGAGGGGAAAAAAAGAGGGAAAGAAAGAAAAAAGACAAGAAAAGTTTCTGTTGATCTTCAGGAAAGGATTAGTCAAATAAAAATACAGTATATCAGTATAACAGAATACTCTGCAACTATAAAGAATGAGAGTTAGCTACAGGTCCTAACATGAGCCTAAGAAGTCAGATGTAGAATCATCTCTGTAGAGCAGTCATAACCGTATTTTTTAAAGATAGAATTTTCAGTTCAAAGGGTACATGCATTTAAACTTTTGATGTTGCTAAATCACCCCCACCAAAAGATTGTGTCAGTTTACCGTTCTGCCAACAGTATGTAGCAAGCTTTCTTTGCCATGCTTTTGCTAATACTGGTTGTTATCAGTATTTTTAATATTTACTAAACTGTTATTTGAAAAATGGTTTCTTATGGATGGGGTAGAACATTTCCATTGGATTTTTTCAATTTTTCCTTTCTCTTTTCTTTCTTTCTTTTCTTTTCTTTTTTTTTTTGGAGACAGAGTCTCAGCACTCCAGGCTAGAGTGCAGTGGCGAGGTCTCAGTTCACTGCAGCTTCCGCCTCCCAGTTCAAGCAGTTCTCCTGCCTCAGCCTCCGGAGTAGCTGGGACTACAGGCACATACCACCACGCCTGGCTAATTTTTGTGTTTTTAGTAGAGACGGCGTTTCCCCATGTTGGCCAGGCTGGTCTCGAACCCCTGACCTCAGGTAATCTGCCTGCCTCTTCCTCCCAAAGTGCCGAGATTATAGGCATGAGCCACCGCGCCCAGCCTCCTTTTTCTTTTCTGATTCATTTATAAAAGCTGTTTATATATAAAAGGAGTTATCATTTTATATCCAATGTGAATATATTTATAATTTTGCTTTTTTCCCTTTGGTGTACAGTGTCTTTTTTTCATACAGAGGTTTTAATATTTCATAGAGACAAATGTATCAGTATTTTCCTTCTTAGATTCTGAGCTTTGTGTTATCTGTAGGAAGGACACGTTTATTCCAAGATGATTTTTACAAACCAATCCATCTTTCCTTTAGTACTCTTGTAGTTCCTCTTAAAGAAAGATGAAGTATTTTATTTATCAAGATTAGTTTCTGGTGGTATAAAGGAGCTAGTATTTCCCTCATTGTTTTAACTCCACCATTGTTTTAACTCCACCAAGTTTTTAAAATAACTGCTTCTTGAAGATATAATTCATATGCCATACAGCTTATCCATTTAAAGTATCTAGTTCAGTAGTTTTTAATATATTGAGTTGTGAAACCACCACAATCAATTTGACAGCATTTCCAGCACCCCAAGAAGAAACGCCACACCCATTGGTAGCCACTCCTCACTCCGTCCTGCTCCCTCCAGAGCTAGACAACCACAGATCCACTTTCTGTCTATGTCTTTGCCTGTTCTGGACATTTCATATAAAGGGGAATCATATACTACGTGGTCTTTCACGTAGCATAATGTTGTTAAAGTACTTCATTCTTTTTTTGTTGGTGAATAATCTTCCATTATATGGATATATCACATTTTATTTAGCCATTCTTCAGTTGATAGACATTGGAGTTGTTTTCTACTCTTGCCTATTATGAATAATGCTGCTATGAAAATTCATGTGCTAGGCTTTTAAAAATCATGATAAAATATACATAACAAAAATTACTGTTTTAAGTGTACAGCTCAGTGGCGTTGAGTTGGATATTGCATGGATATACCACATTTTGCTTATCTGTTCATCTGTTGATGGACATTGGGTGTTCCAAGTTTTTGGCTGTGTGAATAGCGTTGCTAGGAACATTGGTGTGCAAATTTTCTGTTTGAGTCCCTGCTTTTACTTGTTTTGTGTATGTATTCAGAAGCAGAATTGTTGGCCGGGCATGGCGGCTCACACCTATAATCCCAGCAATTTGGGAGGCCGAGGTGGGCGGATCACTTGAGGTCAGGAGTTTGAGACTAGCCTGGCCAACATGGTGAAACCCTGTTTCTACTAAAATTACAAAAATTGGGTTGGGCGCGATGGCTCATGCCTGTAATCCCAGCATTTTGGAAAGCCAAAGCAGGTGGATCATCTGAGGTCAGGAGTTCGAAACCAGCCTGGCCAACATAGTGAAATCACATCTTTACTAAAAATACAAAAATTACCTGGACGTGGAGGCATGCGCCTGTAATCCAAGGTACTCAGGAGGTTGAGGCATGAGAATTGCTTGAACCCAGGAGGGGGAGGTTGCAGCGAGCTGAGATTGTGCCACTGCACTCCAGCCTGGATGACAAAAAAAAAAAAAGAAGTAGAATCATAGGGTAGTTCTGTGTGTAACTTTTTGAGGAATACCAGACTCTTCTTCCAAACTGCTGCCCCATGTTACATTCCCACTAGGATGTGGTCAGTTACTTCACATCCTTCCCAACGCTTTTTATTTTCCTCTTTATTTTTCATTTTCTCCAATCCTAGTGGGTGTGAAGTATCTTATTGTGTTTTGATTTGCATTTCTCTAATGATTAATGATGTTGAGCATATTTTCATGTCCTTATGGGCCATTTATAAACCTTTAGAGAAATGTCTGTTCACATCTTTTATCCATTTTAAAAATTGAATTGTCTTTTTGTTGTTGAGGTATAAGATTTCTTATAAGATTTCTTTATATATTCTAGATATTAGATGCTTAACAGATAAGCAGGAGAATTGCCTGAACCCAGGAGGTAGAGGTTGCAGTGAGTCGAGATTGTACCACTGCGTTCCAGCCTGGGCAACAGAGGAAGGAGACTGTTTCAAAAACAAAAAAAAAACACAAAACAACAACAACAACAAAAAAGAAGAAAATAATACTGCAAATACTGTTTTTGACTTTTATTTTATCAAGTGAAAACAGGCTTAGAACAGCATGTGGTGGATTGTAATGATTATATTTGTTTGCTTCTTATCCCTTTTCTTCACCCAGAAAGGGAATATAACAGTCTTTGTGACAAGCAACCGATAGGAAGACTTCTCTTCAGGCAGTTCTGTGATACCAAACCCACTCTAAAGAGGCACATTGAATTCTTGGATGCAGTGGTAAGCAGTTTATCTCCATACTGAGCAACCCACCCAATCTTGTGCTTTTGAAAATGTAAAAACTGGCCTGGCACGGTAGCTCACGCCTGTAATCCCAGCACTTTGGGAGGCTGAGGTGGGTGGATCACGAGGTCAGGAGATCAAGACCATCTGACCAACATAGTGAAACCCCTTCTCTACTAAAATAAAAAAAATTAGCCAGGCGTGGTGGCAGGTGCCTGTAGTCCCAGCTACTTGGGAGGCTGAGGCAGGGGAATCACTTGAACCAGGAGGCAGAGGTTGCAGTGAGCTGAGATTGTGCCACTGTACTCCAGCCTGGATGACAGAGCAAGACTCTGTCCCCAAAAAAAAAAAAAGGAAAATGTAAAAACTAGACCTGGGCAATGATGTAGGAGTGGAGGGACTAGTTGTCTTGGTGTCATACTGTCTTCTTAAGACAGAAATCCCTTTAGTCTAAAGTGGTATTTTATGTAGAATTACATCTCAAGTTTTGGAGCATCACATGTAGTCACTGAATGACTTTGAAACTTGAGGCTTTAATTGTATGAAGATGACAGACTAAATAAGATAATGCTTTTTTAATTTTAATTTTTTTTTTTTGTGATGGAGTCTCTCTCTGTTGCCCAGGCTGGAGTGCAGTGGCGTGATCTTGGCTCACTGCAACCTCTGCCTCCCGGGTTCAAGCAATTCTCCTGCCTCAGCTTTGTGATCCGCCAGCCTTGGCCTCTCAAAGTGCTGGGATTACAGGCATGAGCCACTGCGCCTAGCCCTAAGATGATAATGCTTGTTTGGCCACCTGAAAAGTGTCCTTTCTGCACTCAACTGGCCAATGCTCTTAACTTAAAAACGTTTTAACCCAGAAGCATATGGAAGGGATAAAGTTTGTGTAAGAAGAATGATCACTTTGGATGGAATTTACTATGCTCAATAAAGTTTCCAACATTCTCATGTATCGTGTTTGAGATTTACTGTGATTTCCTTACAGGTAAAGAAACTTTATGTTTCTAAATCTTTATGGGTACCATTGGCAAGCCTACAATTTCAAAACTATGAAATTCAGAAGCAAGCGACCAATCGAAAATTGCTGGAATTTAGCAGAAAAGCTCTCACTTTTGTACCAGGGTTATGACCCTTCCTCTGTCTGCTTTGGCCTGTCCTAATTGTTATCAGCAAATGTGTATTGAGTGCTTATTATATGCAGACATATATTATATGTCTTACATCATTTAATTTGGATTTGA
This sequence comes from Mandrillus leucophaeus, assembly GCF_000951045.1. Taxonomy (NCBI): domain Eukaryota; kingdom Metazoa; phylum Chordata; class Mammalia; order Primates; family Cercopithecidae; genus Mandrillus; species Mandrillus leucophaeus. Next base: position 43,856 of record NW_012110696.1, on the reverse strand, counting down.
TTTTCCTCTAACACAGCTTTTTAAAAACTTTAAAATATATATTTATAATGTATTCTTTTCAGAAAAACATTTGCGGCTGCTTTGTTGTTTGCTTCCTTCCCCCAGATCTCTCCCAGTCCTTTCTTTTCTAGCACTGTTGCTAGAATAAGGTGATTCTTCTTCTTCCTTTTTTTTTTTTTTTTTGAGACAGAGGG
>NW_012110696.1:40576-43297 GCF_000951045.1 Mandrillus leucophaeus | reverse complement strand
TCCAACGTGCTGGGCCATGCCTACTCAGTTCGGGGGATGGAACCCAGGGTATAGGTTTTCATGTAGTGGGTAATGTTTGCCAAGCCACTGTATTTTAAGAATTTAGGGACCTGCTAGTCTTCCTTATGTTAAAATAGCTAAACTGCATTGTTGAAACTCTATTTTAGGTTGCAGTCTTCTGATATTGTCGTGATACCTGTAGTTATGTGGTGACAGCTATGTGACTGCGGTTACAGGTTATGTTTTTGTTTTTTCGATGGCAGTTGTGTAGGTTCAGAAATGTCTGTGCCATTTTGTCACGCTTACTGCTTTGACTATCCTGGTGATAGGTGATGACAGGCTCCGTGAGCTTCTCAGGTGAAGGGACTGTGTCTTACTCATTTCGCCCTCATGGCACCTGGCGTGGTTGTTTGCCCTATTTCTTGCTCATTAAATGAATGAAGGCATCTGTATCAGTCAGGATTCAACCAGAAAACCAGAACCCATAGGAGGAGATATTAAGAGATTTATTGCAAGGAATTGGCTTACATAATTGTGGGGTCTGGTTAGGAAAGTCTGAAATCTGTAGGACAGGCCGTCAGGAGGGGCATGGCAGGACTCCAGAAATGGGCTGAAGCTCTGTACTCAGGCAGAATTTCTTCCTCCAGGAAGATTCGTCTCTGTTCTTAGCACCTTTCAACTGATTAGGTGAGAGCCACCTGGATTATCTGGCCTAATCTCTTTCCCTTGAAGCCAACTGATTATAGATTTTAATCGCATGTGCAAGTATCTTCCCAGCAGCACCTGGATTTGTGTTTGATTGACTAACTGGGGCTCATAGCCTGCCCAGTTGGCATAGTGAAGGACCGTCGCAGGATCAGACTTGCTTTCTCTTCCATTAATTGCATACCACACAGTATCCAGAACTCCCAGCGCTGAAGTTTGTTTGTTTGTTTATTTGTTTGTTTGTTTTTGAGACTGAGTCTCACTCTGTCGCCCAGGTTGGAGTGTAGTAGCATGATCTCGGCTCACTGCAACCTCCACCTCCTGGGTTCAGGCAATTCTTCCTGCTTCAGCCTCTTGAGTATCTGGGATTACAGGTGCCCACCACCACACCCAGCTAATTTTTGTATTTTTAGTAGAGACGGGGTTTCACTATGTTTGCCAGGCTGGTCTCCAACTCCCAGCCCCAGATGATCCGCCTGCCTCGGCTTCCGAAAGTGCTGGGATTACAGACGTGAGCCACTGTGCCCGGCCCTTAGATATCTTTAATGGATGCAGTGTAATATACAGAGTATTATGGGAAGCATTGCTCTAAAACTTCATTAACCTCTTTTAAAAAACTGACTTCTTCCCCCTCATACACCTGACTTTCCGAAAGAAGAGCTATAGCCACTTGATCAGTAGAGTTGGTCTGTGGCTCTGAGGATATCAAACCAAAGAATTTGAAACGTAATGAAACATTATTAGTGAAGACGCTTAACTAACTTTCTCTTTTTTTAAGAGATGGGATCTTGCTATGTTGCCCAGGTTGGCCTCGAACTCCTGAACTCAAGTGATCCTCCCAACCTCAGAGTGGCTGGAACTACAGGTATGCACCGCCACATGTGTGGCGCCAGCTTAACTTCTCTTTTTCTTTTCTTCCATCTCTCCAATCAGGCAGACTATGAAGTTGCCAATGATGAGGACCGAAGTGATTATGGACTGTCAATCTTAGATATATTCTTCAATGATAAGGTGTGTTTTCTTCTTTAGAATGAAGATTTGTAAATAAATAATTAGAGTGCATAGCCATTTTTGCTCTGGTGGATAAGACATAACATTTGTCAAAAGCTTCAATTTGGCTGGGTGTGGTGGCTGATGCCTGTAATCCCAGCACTTTGGGAGGTTGAGGAAGGAGGATCTCTTTAGCCCAGGAGTTCAAGACCAGCCTGGCCAACATAGTGAGACCATCTCTACAAAAAATAAACAAAAAAAAAAAACTAGCTGGGCATGGTGGCGTGCATCTGTAGTCCCAGCTACTTGGGAGGCTGAGGTGGGAGGATTGCTTGAGCCCAGGACGTTGAGGCGACTGTGAGCCAAGGTCGCGCCACTGCATTCTAGCCTGGGTGACAGAGCAAGACCCTGTCTTAAAAAAATAAAAAATAAAGCTGGGCACAGTGGCTCATGCCTATAATCTCAGCACTTTGGGAGGCTAAGGCAGGCAGATTGCTTGAGCTCAGAAGTTCGAGACCAACCTGAGCAACATGGCAAAACCCCATTTCTACAAAAAAAAAAAAAACAAAACTAAGCATGGTGGCGTGCACCTGTGTTCCCAGCTACTTGGGAGGCTCAGGTGGGAGGATTGCTTGAGCCCAGAAGATCAAGGCTGCAGTGAGCTGGGATCATACTACTACACTCTAGCCTGGACAAGAGAGTAAGACCCTGTCTCAAAACCACGCCCCAACATTAATTAATTAATCTTAAAACTTTAATTTATTATACATGTTCCTCTTTTGCATTTTTGTTTGATGTCATGAAGAATTAGAACCCCATAAGAAAAAAAAATTAGATCGCTTAGAAAATTGATTCAAAGTGGCCAGGCACAGTGGCTCACACCTGTAATCCCAGCACTTTGGGAGGCTGAGGCTGAGGTGGGTGGATCACGAGGTCAGGAGATGGAGACCATCCTGGCTAACATGGTGAAACCCCGTCTCTACTAAAAATACAAAAAGAATTAGCTGGGCGTAGTGGCGGGCGCCT
>NW_012110696.1:36413-38596 GCF_000951045.1 Mandrillus leucophaeus | reverse complement strand
AAGAGGAAGGAAGGGGAAGTTATACATGTGTGGCTTGGTGCCTTAGTCTGTTTTGTGCTGCTGTAACAGAATGCCAGAGACTGGGTAATTAATTAATTAATTTGTCTATTTTAACTTCTATTTTAAGTTCAGGGGTACATGTGCCGGTTTGTTATACAGGTAAACTTGCATCATGCGGTTTGCTGTACAGGTTATTTCATCACCTAAGTGTCAAGCCTAGTACCCATTAGTTATTTTTCTTGATCTGCTCCTTCCCCCCATCCTCCATCCTCCAATAGGCCCCATCATGTGTTATGCCCCTCTATGTGTCCATGTGTCCTCACCATGTAGCTCCCACTTATAAGTGAGAACATGTAGTATTTGGTTTTCTGTTCCTGTGTTAGTTTGCTAAGAATAATGGCCTCCAGCCCCATCCATGTTCTTGCAAAGAACATGATCATTCTCCTTTTTTATGGCTGCATAGTATTCCATGGTGTATATGTACCCCATTTTTTCTTTATCTGGTTTATCATTGATGGGCATTTATGTTGATTCCATGTCTTTGCCATTATGAATAGTGTTGCAATGAACATATGCATGCATGGAGACTGGGCAATTTGTAATAAAAAGAAATTTCTTGGCTCGCAGTTTTAGAGGCTAGGATGCCCAGTTCAAGGTGCTGTTGGCCTAAAAGGAAGAAGCTGAGACACAAAATGTAATTTAAAGAGTTTACTTGGGCCAGGTGCTGTGGCTTATGCCTATAATCCCAACACTTCGGGAGGCCAAGGTGGGCGGATGACCTGAGGTTAGGAGTTGGAGACCAGCCTGGCCAACATGGTGAAACCTCGTTTCTACTAAAAAAAAAAAAATACAAAAATTAGCTGAGTGTGGTGGTGCATGCTTATAATCCCAGCTACTCGGGAGGCTGAGGTGGGACAATAGCTTGAACCTAGGAGGTGGAGGTTGCAGTGAGCCAAAATTACGCCACTGCACTCCAAACTGGGCAATAAAGTGAAACTTCTTCTCAAAAAATAAAAATAAAAAATAAAGCATTTACTTGAGCCAAACTAAAGACAGTTGTGTGGGACACACTTCCAAGTTGCCTTGGGAAGGCTCCATTGGCCTTGGTTACCGGCAGGTTTTGAAAGGCAAAGGGAACAAGGAGTGAGCTGATAGGAAGTTGTTGGACCCGAATTCTCACTGGTTTAAGAGAAAGCAATGATCAGTGTTTGGCTATACATTGTTGAACTACAGAGTGAGAGTATGAGTTACAGTGTCCAGTATATGGCATTTATGGATACTTGGCATCAGTCTAGAGACCACTAGTAAGTGCCTTCAAGAAGTAATTGTTTAGCTCAAGGGGGAGTGAGTCATGACTGCTCTGGGCCTGATAATTTGAAGGGGCTCACATTCCTATAATTTGAAGGGGCTCATATTCCTCAGATAAAAAGCTTTTTTTTTTTTTTTCCCCTTCTTAGTACCGGCATCTGGCAAGGGCCTTCTTGCTGCATCATCACATGGTGGAAGGGCAGAGAGAGAGATTGCTTGCACAAATGTCTGAGCATGTGCACACAAGAGAGGGCGAACCTACTCCAGAGATAATGAGATAAGGGCATTAGTCCCTTTGTGAAGGTGGAACCTCTTAATTGCCTCTTAATGGTCCTACCTCCCAGTACTGTCACAATGGCAATTAAATGTCATCATGAGCTTTAGGGTGGATGGACAAACTTTAGACAATAGCACTTGGTAATAGAGAGATGTTTATGGGCTGCCTGAAGATGGTATAGCTGGAAAGCTTTTTCTTTTTCCTTTTCTTACCATCAACTGGGGAAACTGCCACATTCTTCCTCTTCCCACCTGATGGCCCTGCTCTTGTGCTTTACTGAAACAAAAAACAAACAAATGAAAAGGAATGATTCACATCATTATTGTAGTTTTTCCTTTTCTTGTCTTTTATTTAAAAACAGCAACAATAGGCCGGGTGCAGTGGCTCACGCCTGTAATCCCAGCACTTTGGGAGGCCGAGATGGGCGGATCACGAGGTCAGATCGAAACTATCCTGGCCAACACGGTGAAACTCCGTTTCTACTAAAAAAAATGCAAAAAATTAGCCGGGCGTGGTGACGGGCGTCTGTAGTCCCAGCTACTCAGGAGCCTGAGGCAGGAGAATGGCGTGAACTTGGGAGGCAGAGCTTGCAGTGAGC
>NW_012110696.1:32710-33571 GCF_000951045.1 Mandrillus leucophaeus | reverse complement strand
AACAGAGATTTATTGCTCACAGTTCTGAAAGCCAGAAGTCCAAGGTTAAGGAGTCCAGTCTAGCAAGAGCTCTTTCGCTGCATCATCCATGCAGAAGAATAGGAGGGCGCGCTCACACCTGAGAGAGAGGGGGTGGGGGTGGGGAAAGGGGTTGAGCTTAGCTTTTTATCAGGAACCTGCCACAATGTCGCAACAATAAAACCAATCCTGAGACAGCAGTGTGACTCCATTTATGAGGGGCAGAGTCCTCATGATCTTACTACCTTTGTAAAGGTCCTACCTCTCAACACTGTTGCATCGGGAACTAAGCTACCAACACACGAACTTGGGGGCACACATTCAAACCATAACACATTAACAATCATTAATTGCCTTATCACAAGGATGCCAAGACAGTTCAGCTGGGAGAAAGAAGAGTCTTTTCAACAGATGATACTGGAAGAACTGGATAGCCACGTGCAGAGAGTGACACTGAACCCCTACTTCATTCCATAAGCAAAACATTAATGCCAAATCCATCAAAGACCTAAATACAGGAGCTAAAACTATACAACTCTTAGAGGAAATCATAGGTGTAAGTCTTCAATACCTTGAAATTAGGCAGAGACTTCTTAGAGATGACGCCTAAAGCACAAGCATCAAAAGAAAAAATAGATAAACTGAACTTCATCAAAATTTAAAACTTTGTGCTTCAAAGAACACTATCAAGAAGTGAAAACCCACAGAATGGGGAAAAGTATTTGTAAATCAAATACTGGTAAGGGTCTAGGATCCAGAATATATAAATAACTCTTACAACACAACCGTAAAAAGATGACCCAATTTTTTTTTCTTTTTTTTTTTGGAGACATGTCTGACACT
>NW_012110696.1:27802-30335 GCF_000951045.1 Mandrillus leucophaeus | reverse complement strand
ACTAATTTATAAACACATATTTCCTCTGGTCGCTTGGCCCTATCACAGTCAGAAGTCAGTCTAGAATGCATTTCTTGTTTCGGTTACAAGCACACAATTGAGCATGACGTGGGTATTTTTTCACTGAATCTGGACCGTGGTTTTGTCATGTGTTTCCTTTTTCCAGAATTCTCTGGATGAGGGTTAAAGAGAGTGGGGCCTGGGCACGTGGAACACTGTGAGTGGGAATGTAGAGCGGTGGAGCCGTTTTGGAAGGCAGTTTCACAATAAATATGAATGTTTAAAATGCTTGCATCTTTTTGAGCTGGTAATTCTGTTTTTAGGAATCTATCCTATAGAAAAATACACGTGTATAGGGACATTCATGGTGGTGCTGTTTGTGTGGGAAAATTGGCAACTAGGATGTAACTGGGGACAGATAAACTCATACACCGGAAGACTGTGCAGTCACTCAAGAAAATGGGGTAGCTCTGTAAACGTCAGCACATACTTTAAACCCTGGACCCAGGTTGGGCACAGTGGCACATGCCTGTAATCCTAGCACTTTTGTAGGCCGAGGTGGGCAGATCGATTAAGCTCAGGAGTTCGAGACCAGCCTAGGCCACATGGCTGTCCAAAAAATACAAACATTAGCCAGGTACAGCTGGGCACAGTGGCTCACACCTGTAATCCCAGCACTTTGGAAGGCTAAGGCCTTCCAAAGGATCACTTGAGATCAGCAGTTCAAAATTAACCAGGCGTGGTGGTGGGCACCTGTAATCCCAGCTGCTCAGGAGGCTGAGGCAGGAGAATCGCTTGAACCCGGGAGGCGGAGCTTGCAGTGAGCCAAGATTGTGCCACTGCACTCCAGCCTGGGCCACAGAACAAGACTCCATCTCAAAAAAAAAAAAAAAAAAAATTAGCCAGGTGTGGTGGCATGCGCCAGTAGTCCCAGCTACTTGGAAGGTGGAGGTGGGAGGATTGCATGAGCCCAGGAGGTCCCTTTTTTAAAAGGCTGAATAATATTCTGCTGTACGTATATACTACATGTTATTTATCCATTCATCCACAGACACCTGCGTTGTTTCCACTTTGGGCTACGATGAATTATGCTGCAATGAACATGGGTGTGCAGATACCTCTTTGAGACCCTGCTTTCCATTCTCTGTGTGTGTGTGTTTTGTTTTGTTTTATTTGGAGATGGAGTTTTGCTCTTATTGCCCAGGCTGGAGTGCAGTGGCACGATCTCAGCTCACTGCAACCTCCGCCTCCCAGGTTCAAGCATTCTCCTGCCTTAGCCTCCTGAGTAGCTGAGATTACAGGCGTCTACCACCACGCCTGGCTAATACTTCGTACTTTTACTAGAGATGGAGATTCACCATGTTGGCCAGGCTGGTCTCAAACTCCTGACTTCAGGTGATCCATCCACCCACCTCGGCCTCCCAAAGTGCTGGGATTACAGGTGTGAGCCATTGTGTCAGGCCCTCTGTCCTGTGTGTGTTTTGATGTGCATCAGAGAAGATCTGAAGAGGCAGACAATAGCAGAACACTGGAGAGTGGGCCTAGCATGGAGGGGCAGGTGGCACTTTGACTTACATTGTATACACTTTGTGTTTCATTTTTTTACAATAGGCATTAGGTTCTGTTTACTAGTAAGTTATGAAATCACTAATGGTTATGTATTTGGTTTGTACTATATTAAGTTGGCAGCCCCTTTACCAGAAATACCTCCAGATGTTGTGACAGAATGTAGATTGGGACTGAAGGAGGAGAACCCTTCCAAAAAAGTCTTTGAGGAATGTACTAGGTAAGTGGTTCATGCCGAGCCCTGCATATATTGTCTGTGACTAACCCCGAGACAGACAGCTTACAGGAGGTTTCTCTGCATAAAACAAGTTCTTGGAGTGTAGTTGACCCTTGAGCAACATGGGCATTAGGGACGCTGATACCACCCAACCCTCTGCGCAGTTGAAAATATGTGTATAACTTTTGACTCTCCCCAAAGCTTAACTATTACTAGCCTACTGTTGACCAGAGGCCTTACCGATAACATAAACAGTGATGAACACATATTTTATATGTTATGTGTATTACGTGCTATACTTTTACAATAAAGTATGCTAGAAAAAAAAAGTGTTATTAAGATAATCATAAGGAAGAGAAAATATAATTCCTATTCACAAAGTAGAAATAGATCATCATAAAGGTCTTCATCCTCGTCATCTTCACATTGAGGAGGCTGAGGAGAAGGAGGAAGAGGAGGGGCTGGTCCTGCTGTCTCAGGGGTGGCAGGAACGGAAGAAAATACACGCATAAGTGGCTCCTGGCATCTCAACTCGAATTGTCCAAGGGTCAACTGTACTTTACCCATTAAAATGATTACTTTCTCTAGAAAGAGGTGAATGAAGAGTAATAATTCCGTGTACACATGAGGCACACTGAAAGGGGTCCCATCGTTTAGCGCCAGTATCCTAGCATCCTAGGGGAGTGGCACACCTAAGCCTGTGCAGCCAGAGCATGGTGGGGCTGGGGCTGCAACCCGTGATGCTTTAAT
>NW_012110696.1:15618-27202 GCF_000951045.1 Mandrillus leucophaeus | reverse complement strand
TCTGGCTTTCTCTTGAGGTGTGGGTACTCTGCACACTGAGGAGCTGGGTTAGATGCTTATTCCTTTAGTGAGAATTCAGTGGCCAATTCTACATCCCACAGATAAATGGCATGCATCCCATCTTTCTCTTAGCCAGGTGTATGGCACTGGACTAGAACCCTTCCCTCTGTCCCTCAGCCCCCTCCTCTGAAAATGTATTAGAGTAAATGGATTAGAGTAAATGTAAATATTTTCAATTTCAAGTCATCTTTTACTTATTCTTGTTGGATATTCACAGTAATGGTATTCTAGTGTTTGTGATTTGAACTGTTTTGCAAGAAGATGTTGTCTCTGGCTGGGCACCATGGCTTATGCCTATAATCCCAGCACTTTGGGAGGCCAAGGCAGAAAGATTGTGTGACCTCAGGAGTTCGAGACCAGCCTAGGCAACATGGTGAAACCCTGTCTCTAATACAAAAATTAGCCAGGCATGGTGGTGCATGCCTATAGTCCCAGCTATTCAGAAGGCTTGAGGTGGGAGGATCAGTTGAGCCTGGGAGGTCAAGGCTGCAGTGACTGTGACCTCACCACTACCCTCCAGCCTGGGTGACAGAGCCAGACCAAAAAAAAGAAAAGAGATGTTGGCTTCATGGCTCCATTTGATTGCTTCTCTGGTATAGCAGACAGGACAGGCTTGGTCTGTGCTCTCTGATACTGATCCTGGGACATTGTGGTAAGAATCAGATTTCTTCCTGTCTTCATCTGGGATGTCACAGAAGCCAGGAAGGGCCAATCTTTCATTCCACACTTTTATTCTTCACATCCCTCTTCTGGGCATGTACACAACCTAAACTCTTTCTTGTACATGTGCACTAAGAGACATGTAATAGTAATAACACAACAATAATAAAGCTAGGCTTCGTGGCTCACACCTGTAGTGCCAGTGCTTTGGGAGGCTGAGGAGGGAGGATTGCTTGAGGCCAGGAGTTCAAGGCCGCAGTGAGCCATGATTGTGCCATTGCACTCTGGCCTGGGCAACAGAGTGAGACCCTGTCTCTAAACAACACCACCAACAAAAAATAACAAAACAATCATAAATGTTTGGAAGTATTAATGCGTTTACCTGCTCACAGTAACCCTCTGAAGTAGGCATGATTATTATTTCTGTTTTACAGAAGGAGAAACTGAGGCCATAGAGGTTGGGTAAGTTGGCTGAGGTCCCTCAGCCAGTGAGTGGCTGAAGCAGGACGTGCAGCAGCCCATGGCTTTGACTTCTGTGCTGTCCTCCGGGGACCCTTCCACTGTGCCTTGCACATGGGAAGCGTGCTGCTTGACAACAGAGCAGCTGACGCCCTCACTCCCAAGAAGGGAATGCATCCTTCTACTTCACTGCTCTTTGCATTCATTCTATTTCACTTCTGTTTTCACTTACAGCGTTAGAACCTAATGTGGACTTTTATAATTGCAAATTCAAACTATTGAATTGTGTGTAATGATTGCCTTTCCCATATTCAGTGCCTATTAATGCACTAAAACATACTTGTTTTTACTTCTTAATACAGCAAATGTATATAATTTTGTAAAATCTTTTTCTAGAGTTACCCATAACTACTTAAGAGGGGAACCATTTGAAGAATACCAAGAAAGCTCATATTTTTCTCAGTTTTTACAATGGAAATGGCTGGAAAGGTATGTTCTAATTTTAAACTCAATAAAAGCCAGTTGAAGTGGCACATGCCTATAGCCCCAGCTACTCAGGAGGCTGAGGCTGGAGGATTGTTTAAGCCCAAGACTTGAAGGCTATAGTATGAGATGATCATTCCTGTGAATAACCACTGCACTCCAATCTGGGCAATGTAGCAAGACCCCATCTCTAAAAAAGAAAAAAAGAAAAGAGACCTCAATAAAACAAATGTTAATTTCTCACAATACATACTGATTGACATAGACTTTTCCATCTGTCAAAATACAATTAGAAATTTTGAGTTGTATATGATATTTTTATACAGAAATTTTCATAGGTATTAGTATTGTACAATTTCTTCTAATTTAATAGACTCTGTTCTCTCTTTTTAAAATGGCAGGTATCCCTGTTGTTTCAGTGACCAGAAAATAAAACTTAGCTTAGATTTTTGGTGATAGAATAGGATGCAGTGGGTGGCACCTGGCAGTTAAAACCTGCTCAGCCTCTTACTGTTTATGTGGCCTCAGGTAAGTGGCTTAGCCTGTATGAGTGGCAGGTCCTTGTTCTGTAAATTAGAGGTAATTATAGAATCTGCCTCCTTGCACCATTGCTAGGATCACCTGGGAAATGTGTGTACAACGCTTATAGCACAATGTTTGGTGCACAAAATAAGTACTTAAAAAGTGTTAGCTGCGGGCCGGGTGCAGTGGCTCATGTCTGTAATCCTAGCACTTTGAGAGGCCGAGGCGGCTGGATCACCTGAGGTCAGAAGTTCGAGACCAGCCTGGCCAAAATAGTGAAACCCATCTCTACTAGAACTACAAAAATTAGCCAGGCGTGGTGGCGTGCACCTGTACTCCCAGCTACTTGGGAGGCTGAGGCAGGAGAAATCGCTTGAACCCGGGAGGTGGAGCTTGTGGTGAGCTGAGGTGGCTCCACTGCACTCCAGCCTGGGTGACAGAGCAAGACTCTGTCTCAAAAAAAAAAAAAAAAAAAAAAAGGGTTAGCTGCTACTAGTGTTATTATTAGTACTATTATTATTGATCGATTAAATTTCCAGTTCTTGCTTATACATGCTGTTTTTGAGGCATTGGGTATAAACATCTTTGAGGTTCTTTTTTCAAAGGATGGCACAATGTATATATGTCATCTTCCTCACCTGCTTTCTGACAGGTTGAGAGGGGTCTACCCAAGTCTACACCGGCACTTATGAACATACACATTTCCTAGTGTCAGCTGGTTTCAGACCTGTCTTTAGTTAGTTAGGATAATTGGACTGTTCTGCCTTTTGCTTCAGTGTCTTAAATGTTAATTAAGATTAATTGGCCGGGTGGTGGCTCACACCTATAATCCCAGCACTTTGGGAGGCTGAGGCAGGCGAATCACAAGGTCAGGAGTTTGAGACCAGCCTGGCAAACATGGTGAAACCCCGTCTCTACTAAAAATACAAAAAATTAGCTGGGTGTGGTGGCGGGTGCCTGTAATCCCAGCTACTTGGGAGGATGAGGCAGGAAAATTGCTTCAACCCAGGAGGCGGAGGTTGCAGTGAGCTGAGATCGTGCCACTGCACTCCAGCCCTGGCGACAGAGTGAGACTCCATCTCAAAAAAAAAAAGATGAATTAATTGCTCTTAGAGCAAGTCAAGAGCTGTCCTGCTAGAGGGAGCCACAGTCCCTGAGCACAGACACCCTTGGTCCTGGGCATCCCCTTTGAGCAGAATGGTTCAATAAATGAGGCGAAGACAAGCGCTGATTAGTCTTTTCTGTTTTAAAAGAACAATGCAATGTGGACCTGAAACTTGTTTTTCTCATTGATTAGGCAGCCCGTAACCAAGAACACATTTAGACATTACAGAGTTCTAGGAAAAGGCGGATTTGGAGAGGTGAGTAATGGGAGCCAGTTCCCAGCAGCGCTGCTAGCTGGGTGGGCAGCAAGGTCCTGAGAACACGGCTTCAGGTAACGCATCAACTCTCCCAGTACACTGTTGCCTTAGTGGGCGTTTTGGGAATCATCTTAGCCAACTGTGAGAATCCACATGGAATTTTGAGCAAAAGGTTTTGAAGAATCCCTTCTCTTGGTGACTTCACCTTTTACCTCATAGTTCTGAAGAAGCTGGTTTCCTTGCTTGATGCCCCAGCTCAGTCACTTTGCCCAGATGGAAAGATGATTCTGCTCCTGTATTGTGGAATTTCCATGATTCTATTTCCGTAAATTTAAGACTGACCCCAAATTCACATAGTACAGAGTGAATTATTAAATATACTTATGTAACCCTGCTCTGTTTGGACATGTATGTAGCTCATACCTACATCAAAAGGTGTTTGGAAATGTGTCAATTTGGGAAAATCCTAAGGAAAGGACTCACAGACTCACGAGGGATTTTTTGTTTGTCTGTCTGTCTGTTTGTTTGTTTGAGATGGAGTTTTGCTCTTCTTGCCCAGGCTGGAGTACAATGGCGTGATCTCGGCTCACTGCAACCTCCGCCTCCTGGGTTCAACCGATTCTCCTGCCTCAGCCTCCCGAGTCGCTGGGATTACAGGCATGCGCCACCACACCTGGTTAATTTTTGTATTTTTAGTAGAGGAGGATTTCTCCATGTTGGTCAGGCTGGTCTTGAACTCCCGACCTCAGGTGATCCGCCCTCCTCAGCCTCCCAAAGTGCTGGGATTACAGGCGTGAGCCACCGCGCCCGGCCTGGGGTGTTGTTTAAATATGATGGGTCTCCTAGATGGAGACCACTGTAGTTGGCGGATGGAGAACAGCAGCAGTTCTGGTCTGGGGAATTTAAAAGAATGTTAATTACCTTATTAGTTACCTGGAGTGATCATATGGAGTTCAAGAACTTACAAGCCCCTAAGAGCCAGGCAAGCCATTGCCAAACTAACACTGTATGTTTAACTCAGAAGGAGGTTACACTGCCTGGGTGTGACTCAGATATTATTGCTCCCATGTTACATTCAAAGCAAAAGCCACTAGCATTGGCTTGAAGTTAATTAGAAAGCTGACCTAGGAGGCAGCACACTGCAACCGAGATCTGTCATGCACCTGCAGCTTGACATGACAAGAAATTGGCCAACATAGTCATGACTTCAGTAACAGTACTGTCCCTCTGCTACAGTTCCAGAGGCCGTGAAGAATATTTTGCCTAATCCAGTCAAATGCTTGCTCTCGTCCCTCCATGACAGATATTTCTGTAAGAAATCCGCCCTCTGTTTGAGTTTGTCCTAGAACAGGAGAGGCATTTTCTCACTTCAAGTCTTGCTAATCTGCCTCTAATGATCTGCAAAAGTAAAGACTCAAATTTTGTGAAAGAGCAGAGGAAACATTTCTGGAACGTAGGTCATGTGTTTACAAAGGAATGAAAGTCTAATTATAGCCACATGTCAGTTTATAAAACATGTCAGTCCTGATAGGATTCAACAGGGACATGTTAGCAAATTTTAGCTATTGTGAAAGACCTGATGCTGGGTGCGGTGGCTCACACCTGTAATCCTAGCACTTTGGGAGGCCAAGGTGGGCGGATCACTTGAGCCCAGAAGTTCCAGACCAGCCTAGGCAACATGGCAAGACCCCCTCTCTATTTAAATATTTAATATAAATAAATACATAAAAAAGAAGACAAGAAAGACTTAGTATAATTACGATTGTATAGATTACTTTTTAACAGATTTACTTGGGTTCCCAAACGAATGACCGGCTGCACGAATCAAGCGTGGCAGTTTTCAGCAGACTTGCTCTGGAGGCGGTGTGCTCTCCGTCAAGGCCCAGAGGCAGTGAGCAGTCAGCCCACTCCTACTCTGAATGCCTGTCGGAAGGAGCCCTGCTCGCCCTAATGCGGGGACAGCCTTGGTGCCCTTTAATCCAGATTCTAATCGTGCATTTGCTTTTTCCAAGTGCTAGCACTTCCTCTAGTGGTCTTGAGAGAGCAAACGTAGTTGGTTTTATTTTGTCAACAGTCATTCTTTTGCTTATGCTTGAAGTCCTCCGAAATTAATTTGTAGGGTCCTGAGTGAGCACAATGGTAAGGGAATTGAGTAGCCATCTCTGCTGTCATGGTGTTAGGCCGCAGACTGTAGTGGAAGGAGCACGTACTCAGACGTGGACAGACCTGAGGTCAGGGTCCTGTCGTGTCACTTCCAGCAGTGTGATCTTGGGCCCGCAATGGCGATCTCACCTCTCGCAGGGAAATAATCGGCCCTGCCCGCCAGGCTGCTGTAAGCCGGTGAGTGTTCACCCCCAGCTGTTAGCACAGTGCCTGACACTCTTGTCCGCTTTCCATTCCCTGTCTCTGATTGGCCAATTCCACTTAGAATAACTTTTTAAAAATTAGTGATAAAGAGAGATGAAGAGATTTTTATGCCAAGTCTTAATAGTAAGAAAATGATTAAATTCATTTTGCGATAGTCACATTTTAGGAAAACATTTCATGATAGGAAAATAGTCACACAATAAGATTTTTAAAAAGGAGGTTAAGAAATATTACCTATTTTACAATATGAGACCAGTTTTGCCATCAAAGGCTGGGGTGGTGGGGAACAGGGTATGTATTCTTGCATACCCATGTAAGAAGGTGGGCCTAGAATCAAATAGAACAAAATATTAACAGTGATTATCTTGGAATTGCAGGTGAGTTTTTAATCACTGTCCTTCTTACTTCCAGTATTTTCCACAATTAACTTTGTATTTCTTTTACCACCAAAATTGTTTTATTGGTAGATAAAATTATATCATGTCTTACGTTTGCTTTTAAAGCAGTCCCCTGTGGGGCGTGCAATGGATGGGAGTTGGAAGAAACAGTAGCCTAATGTTGATGACACAGAGGCAGGGGGACCAGAACCTGAGGCTCATGATACTATTTTTTCCACTTTTGTATGTTGGAAATTTTTCATGACATAAAGTTAAAATAATACATAAATACTACTTTAAGAAGTAATAGAATAAAGATATGAAAATTGTGAATTATATGAAATATATTTCCTTATACTCTTGACTTTTTAAATTAAAAATTCAAGAATCTTTTTAGGCCAGGCACAGTGGTTCACACCTGTTAATCCCAGCACTTTGGGAGGCCAAAGTGGGCGGATCACCTGAGGTCAGGAGTTCAAGACCAGCCTGGCCAACATGGCGTCTCTACTAAAAATACAAGAAAAATTAGCCAGGCATGGTGGCGGGCACCTGTAATCCCAGCTACTCCGGAGGCTGAGGCAGGAGAATCCTGAGATGGAGTCTCACTCTGTCACCCAGGCTGGAGTGCAGTGGCACGATCTCGGCTCATTGCATCCTCTGCTTCCCAGGTTCTAGTGATTCTTCTGCCTCAGCCTCCAGAGCAGCTGGGATTACAGGCACCCGCCACCATGGCTGGTGAATTTTTTTTTTTTTCATATTTTTAGTAGAGACGGGGTTTCACCATGTTGGCCAGGCTGGTTTCGAACTCCTGACCTCAGGTGATCTGCCTGCCTTGGCTTCCCAAAGTGCCGGGATTATAGGCATGAACCACCATGCCCAGCTGAAAAAAGAATCTTTTTAGTTTTACTTTTTAAAACTTTTGCACTTTTACAAAAAGTAAAATAGACATATGGGAACATTTAAAAATTAAACAGATGTACCGTGATCACCTATGCCAACTAGTGCCGTTGTACACTGTCTTAGAGTTGATAGAACGCAGCGCGTCACTGAGAGGAGGAGCCGACTCACACTGACAACGCCCACCTTTGAGACGGTCTCCTCATGCGCTGCTGCTGGTCTCTGCCAGTGAGGGCCTCATCAAGCAAAGGGTTTCCTTTGTGTGGCCTAAGAAACGTCAGGTGGACATAAACCTCCTTTACTTTGCTGTTTAAACTAGGTTTGTGCCTGTCAAGTGCGAGCCACAGGAAAAATGTATGCCTGTAAAAAGCTACAAAAAAAAAGAATAAAGAAGAGGAAAGGTGAAGCTATGGCTCTAAATGAAAAAAGAATTCTGGAGAAAGTGCAAAGTAGATTCGTAGTAAGTGTCTCCTCTTAGTCTTCACTGTGCCTTGTGTGATTCGTAGCACTTATGTCAGCCGACATGCCGCTCAGCTCACTCTCACTGAAGCTGTGGAAGTCATTTCTTGTTTTCTGAGTTTATGTGGGGTTTTGCTCCTTTTAGTAACAGTTTTGTTTTTAGTAACAGCTCCTTCTTTCTTATTCAAACCTTAGAAAACATGAAAGTAGTGATACTGCTTCTAACTTCTGGTTTGTTATAAATCTGTAGTCTCCCGCCTCCCATTCTGTCCCTCTTGACACCTGCCAGCTTGCAGAGCTTGTCCAGGTCCGTTAGTTACCTTGTGTTTCTTGGTGAATTTCCCTTATCACAGCCAGCCAGAGCTTATCTCTGTTTGCTGTCAGTCTCCAGTCAAGTTTCTCTGGCCCCCGGGACACTGACTTGGCTGTGCTTGAGGAGACCTTCTCTGTCTCTCTTTTTTTTTTTTTTTTTTGACACAAGGTCTCGCTCTGTGGTCCAGGCTGGAGTGCAATGGCACGATCTTGGGTCACTGCAGCCTTGACCTCCCAGGCCCAAGTGATCCTCCTACCTCAGCCTCCCAAGCAGCTGGGAGCACAGGCACACTCCACCATGCCCAGCTAGGTTTTAATTTTTTAATTTTTACTCTTATTTTTAGAGATGAGATCTCTGGCCAGGCATGGTGGCTCACACCTGTAATCCCACTACTTAGGGAGGCCCAGGAGGGTGGATCACCTGAGGTCAGGAGTTTGAGACCAGCCTGACCAACGTGGTAAAATCCCGTCTCTACTAAAAATACGAAAAGAATTAGCTGGGCCTGGTGGCGCGTGCTTGTAGTCCCAGCTACTCGGGATGCTGAGGCAGGAGAATCGCTTGAACCTGGGAGGCGGAGCTTGCAGTGAGCTGAGATTGCACCACTGCACTCCAGCCTGGGCAACAGAGCGAGACTCTGTCTCAAAAAAAAAAAAAAAAAAAGAGAGAGGGAGAGATGAGATCTCCTTATGTTGCTCAGGCTGGTCTTGAACTCCTGGACTCAAGTGATCCACCTGCCTCAGCTTCCCAAAGTGTTGGGATTACAAGCGTGAGCCACTACATCTGGCTGAGAATACTATCTCTAGCCCCTCTTCTCATGTGGGCCTCCTCCCTCTGGCCTCAATCTGTTTTCTGTCTTTTCATTTTTCTGGGAAGTTTACTGCTAGGCCCTCAACTAGTATATCCCAATTGTATGAAGCCCAGATCCCACCTTCCCACCTTTCTGGGGAGGACAGAACATTGGATGGACTGGTATGAGTTCAGGGAAGCAGTTCCAGGCTTTACAGTGTGCATAGTATAGTGTGGTTCTCATCTCCAGACCCAGTTTCTCTCTACCCAGTTATGTATGTCCTGTAGCAGCTACTGAAGTATGAAGACTGGTTGAAGGGAGAGTGTGAATGAGAATTTATAAAATGATTTGTCATGTTAGAGCTATTTCCTCCAAGCCATTTATTTCTTAGCCCTGAGGTCAGCTGCTTTGTGCAGGGGGACAGATGTTCCCAAACAGTGTACCTTCACAGCCAGCACCTGAATTTAATAGCACAGTGTGTATATGATATGTCACTCTCACCTGCAATTACATGAAAATCTTTAATACAGTGGGCTTCTCTGGGAGTTGCTTTAAACATATTTTTTGGCTGGGCTTGGTGGCTCATGCCTGTCATTTCAGCACTTTGGGAGGCCAAAGTAGGAGGATCACTTGAACCCAGGAGTTTGAAACCAGCCTGGGCAACATAGGGAGACCCCCATCTCTACAATTTTTTTTTTTTTTTTTGAGACAGAGTCTCGCAGTGTCTCCCGGGCTGGAGTGCAGTGGCGCGATCTTGGCTCACTGCAACATCCAGCTCCTGGATTCAAGTGATTCTCCTGCCTTAGCCTCCCAAGTAGCTGGGATTACAGGCGCCCACCACTACACCCAGCTAATTTTTTGTATTATTAGTAGAGACTGGGTTTCACTTTGTTAGCCAGGTTGGTCTCAAACTCCTGACCTTGTGATCCGCCCACCTTGGCCTCCCAAAATGCTGGGGATTACAGGCGTGAGCCACCGAGCCTGGCCTCTACAAAAAATTTTTTTCCCAAAAAGGCCAGGCACTGTGGCTCACGCCCTGTAATCCCAGCCCTTTGGGAGGCCGAGGCCTGCAGATCACCTGAGGTCAGGAGTTTGAGACCAGCCTGGCCAACATGGTGAAACCCTGTCTGTAATAAAATACAAAAATTAGCTGGGTGTGGTGGTGGGTGCCTGTAATCCCAGCTACTCGGGAGGCTGAGACAGGAGAATTGCTTGAACTCAGAAGGCAGAGGTTGCAGTGAGCCCAGATCGTGCCATTGTACTCCAGCCTGGGTGACAGAGTGAGACTCCATCTCCAAAAAAAAAAAAAAAATTAGCCAGGCATGGTGGTGTGTGACTGTAGTCCCAGCTACTCAGAAGGCCGTGGTGGGAGGATCGCTTGAACCCAGGCGGTCCGGGCTGCAGTGAGCCATTATTGCCCACTGCACTCCATCCTGGTGACAGAGTGAGATCCCATCTCAAAAACAAAACAAAGCAAAAAAAAAAAAAAAAAAAAAAAAATCCCTATGTAACTACCTTGGAACATAGAAATCCACAGTCTAGCTTTATGAAAAGAACAGATGCAGTTGTTACAGTTTCTTTTGCTGAAATGCTTTGATTTCTGTATTGTCAGCCTCTCCCAAGGAACCTAGAGGCATTTTTCTGCTTCTGTATTGGTGTTTTCTCCCTGCTTACAGCGGCATGTTCATCCCTGCTGCGCCCTGACCCATGGCAGTAACGCCTCTCCCTGGAGCCCCCTGCCCCTGCCTGCACCCCCGCCCCCCACAGTCTGTTCTGCACGGAGCAGTGCAAGGCAGTCTGTGGAAAAGTTAAGTTACATTAGTCATTTACTTTCCAGATTAAAAACTCCAGTGGCCACCTGTCACTCTGAGAATAAAATGAGACTCAACTCTGGCCTTTCAGGCACTGAGGGACCTAGCTCCTGCCGCCTCTGCCACATGAGGCCGGGCGCCTGACAGCGCTCTGCGTGGAGCATCGCTGCCTTTCCCTGTCGCCCTTGGTCTCACTCCCCATAGGCAGTCTGCGAGTCACCCGTCACTCTGTCGGATGGTTTCTTTGCATTGGTTCATCTGTCATCTGTGACTGCCCAGGCCTCCTCCACCACGATATTAGGACAGAGCTCCTCAGGGCCATGCTCACCACTGCGTTCCCGCTGCCTACAACAAGGCTGGCGTGGTAAAAGATTCTCAATATTATTTTAATATATATTGAGCAGATGTTGAATGAATATTCACAAGAGGAGAGGAAGTAAGGGATCCTTACTAATTCAAGGACCACTGATAATTCCTTGTGGTTTAATCTGTGTTCTATTGCATGCCAGCTGGGGCCTCCTCTCCTCCACCTCTCTTACTTTTTTAACACATTGTGACCAAGTTGGATTTATTCCAGGAATGAAAATCAAATAATGTAATTTATCATATTACCAGAATCAAGGGAAGAACCGTATGGTCATCTCAGTGGTTGCAGGAAGAGCTTTGGATAGGAGCTAATGCGCAGGCATGCTTAAAAACCCGAAGCAAACCAGGTACAGAAAGGAACTTCCTTCAGAAAATCTCTGGCACAATCGTACTTAATATGAAAATATTAAAAGCTTTTCCCCATGAGATCTGGAATAAGGCTAGATACCTGCTGACCATTTCAATTCAACATGATATTGGAAATTCTGGCCAGTGCAGTAAGGTAAAGGAAAAAGTGAAAGGGATTAAGGTTAGAGAAAAGAAGAAAAAAGGTTGGAAAAAAACCCTCATCATTTTCTTTTTCTTTTTTTAAATTTTTATTTATTTATTTATTTTTAGATAGAGATGGGGGTCTCACTATATTGCCCAGGCTGGTCTGGAAC
>NW_012110696.1:11076-15108 GCF_000951045.1 Mandrillus leucophaeus | reverse complement strand
GGATCACTTGAGGTCAGGAGTTTGAGATCAGCCTGGCTAACATGGTGAAACCGCATCTCTACTATAAATGCAAAAATTAGCCAGGCGTGGTGGTGGGTGCCTGTAATCCCAGCTACTCAGGAGGCTGAGGCAGGAGAATTGCTTGAAACCTGGGAGACAGAGGTTGCAGTGAGCCGAGATGGCACCACTGCACTCCAGCCTGAGCGACAGAGCAAGACTCTGTCTCAAAAAAATAAAGAAGGTCTAAATAAATGGGGGGAGACCACGTTCCCAGATTGGAAGACCCAATGCTGTAAAGATGCTGGTTTCCCCTAATTGATCTATAGATTAAATGAATTGAATGCAGCCCCAATCAAAATCCCAGCAGGGTGTGTGTGTGCGTGTGTGTGTGAATTGACATACAAACCAATAGAAAAATGGGGGAAAAAATAGACTAGGCATTTCACAAAAGAGGATCCAAATGGCTATTAATTACATGAAAATGTCCCCTATATTTTCATATATACAGAAATGCAACTTAAGACCACAGTAGGAGACTACTCCACCAGCAGGATTCAAACTAAAAAGGTTGACAACGCAAAATGTGGGAAAGAGGTGGTGCAGTGAGACCTCCCTTGCGCTGCTGGTGGGGCATAGCCTATGTGCTGAACGTGGTTGCCCGGGAAGTACAGACTGTCAGGGCTCAAGTGATGAGAGCACGACACAGAGGAGTCATAAGCCCAAGTGTCTTGGTGAAGTTTTGCCACTTCTTTGCTTAGCTTTAGGAAGTTCTCTCTTTAGGCGACACAGCTGCGGTAAAAATCTTCAGTGTGCCAAGGTCCAAGAGGCACGTGATGTGTCCTGTACATTTCTCTGAAACATAATAGTATTCGCATGTTCTGATTATAAACCTAACATGGATTGTTTGCATATTAGCAAATAGAGGAAATCACCAGTGAAAGAGCAAGTTCGTGTTCTGTCTTTATGATGTTGCTATCTTTAGGTTAGTTTAGCCTACGCTTACGAAACCAAAGATGCCTTGTGCTTGGTGCTCACCATTATGAATGGAGGGGATTTGAAGTTTCACATTTACAACCTGGGTAATCCCGGCTTTGATGAGCAGAGAGCTGTTTTCTATGCTGCAGAGCTGTGTTGCGGCTTGGAAGATTTACAGAGGGAAAGAATTGTATACAGGTAAGAACGGTGCTATCTAATGGAGCCTGCAAGTCTTGGAGCCAGTTTCTCGCAGCTGTAGGCTTCCCTGGCTCACACTGGCTGCTTCCAGGCTGAGCAGGAGAGTAGCTGGGAGCCCCTCGATGGTGATTTATAGGGGTGGTCACTTACACTATTGGGAATATGGCCAGTCAGAGGGCCCTGGCTGTTTTTTTGTTTTGTTTTTTGAGATGGAGTCTCACTCTGTCATCTAGGCTGGAGTGCAATGGCGCAATCTCGGCTCACTGCAGTTCAAGCGATTCTCCTGCCTCAGACTCCTGAGTAGCTGGGACTATGGCACCCACCACCATGCCCAGCTAATTTATTGTATTTTTACTAGAGATGGGGTCTCACCATGTTGGCCAGGCTGGTCTCGATCTCCTGACCTCAGGTGATCCACGGGCCTCAGTCTCCCAAAGTGCTGGGATTACAGGCGTGAGCCACCGTGCCCAGCTTACATTTCTAATAAATTGTCTTTTTGAAGCAAAAGTTTGTTTTTTACTTGTTAGGTTGATCAAATAAAGGTAGTGCTACTCATGTAAACATAAGAAGAGCCTGTTTCCAAGGTTCTTAGGTATTTTGATAGTTCTGATAAGGATGTATTATGTCCTGCCATATAACATATCGATTTAATGTCTTGAAGTAGTAGTGGTTTTTTTTGCATCTTAGAATTTAGTAAAGAAAATTAAACTTAATAGTTTAGTGTAATCAATGTATTTAGTTTTAGGAAAACACAAAACCCCTTCCTATCCCTTAAATGCTGGAGTTCCTGGGCTCTGAGTCTCTTCTCAGTCACTCTCCCTGGGCAGTTTCATTTCCTCCCTTCTGTGGGTTCATCTACCAGTTATAGTCGGTCTCCCACTGGGGTCCATGTTGTAGATTCAACCAGCTGTGAATCGAAAATATTCAGAACATCCTGCTCAGCAGGGTGAAAAGGGGAAAAAAAGAGAAAATATTCAGAAAAAAAGGATGGTTGTGTCTGTATTGAGCATGTAGACTTTTTTCTTGTCCCTATTCCCTAAATGATATCATATAATAACAATTTACATATCATTTACATTGTGTCTGGTAGCATGTGTAATCTAGAGGTGATTTAAAGTAATTGGGAGGATGTGTGTAGGTTATACGGAAATTCTACATCATTTTATATCAGGGACTTGAGGACCCTTGGATTTTGATATCCAAGGGAAGGGGGCCTGATACGGGACCTGATGGTGTCTCCCTTGTTACCTTGCAAGCCTGGCCTTCATGGCCTTTGTGATGCAGCTCCCTACAGAGCCCTCCAGCCTTGGGTCCTGCTTCTCCCACACGGGCACCTCCTGCCCTTGTCATGCGAGAGTTTCAGCTGCTCAGGTGTCCTCACCTCACTGCACCTTTGCACAAGGTGTTCCTGTGTGGGTGCCACTCTCCACCCAGTCCCTCTTCCTGTCATTCTGAGAGACTCCTGCTCATCCGTCCAGAGTTAGCCCACATAGCACGAGGGTGTGAGGATGTGCCCCCTCTCCCACATCCTCCAGGTGCTGCCCACGTTGTCTGCTCAGATGGTCACGCCAGACAATGAGCTTCTTGGGAGTCCTTGATCTCACTTTTCCCTGTTCTGATGGGCCTTTGGCTTCTCCTTATCTTCTATATCCCACAGCCAATATGGGATAAATATCTCTCAAGGATCAGAGACCAGGCTTGGCAGTGGGGCTGACACCTCTGCACCTTGAGCATTGAGCAAGGGGTGGATTGCTGCCCTGGCTGTGAGTCCTCTAGACACAGAGGTGGTCGCCTGAGTTGAGGAAGCCTTGTTGCCATTGCTTAGAGGTAAGAGTCTGGTGGTATTGGAGCATGGAACACACCCGTAGGAGATTGGATTCTTTTGTTACTCCTGGAGTAAATCACACTTCACAGGTGACTACGGCTGAGCTGCTGTGTTTGGCTTCAGTCTTAAGATGAGCTGGATTTTCTCATATAAGCTTTGGCTCCTCTAACCTCTGGTACCCACTTGCCTCACCCACCTGCACTCAGTGGGGGCTGCCCATGGCTGCCCCATCCACCGCTGTGTCCACAGGACTCACCATCAGTAGCTATTACCAGGCATTTGTTGAATGAATGACCGATGGCCCAAGTGACATTCCCACCTCAGCCCCCTGAGTAGCTGGGACTACAGGTACATGCCACCACACCCAGCTTGAGGCATTCTAATATGGGGAATTTTCAGTTTTTGAAACTCTTAAAAATATGTTAATGGTTAAGAGAAATTGAGCCACGTTCATTAAGGACTAGTTGCTTTCCTTACTACTGGGCTGCATATTTAATCACTGAAATGTCTTCAAATCTGTATAATTATGTAAAACAGTTCATTTTATACTGTCGTCATATGTGAGCTGTTTGCTGAGATGAATTTTGTAACATTCTTGTCCTGCCATGTGACAGCTAAAGACAGTTTCCATGGCTCATGAAGGGTGGTTTTGCTTTCTGCCATCCTGGCCCTTGCTCATGCTGGTTGTTCCCACTGGGTACTCCGGAATCACAGTGCCAGATTCTGAATCATTGAGCCTTCTGTTGTTGTTTCTTTCCTTGTAGAGACTTAAAGCCTGAGAATATTCTCCTTGATGATCGCGGTAAGTGGGCAAGCCTTTCCCATCTAACGGGTAGACTTTGTTAAGGGACTTGGATACAGAAAGTTGGATGCAGAAAGTGGACTTAATAATTAATAGAGAATGGAAACAACAACAAAGAAAAACTCTGTGGTATGTGTTCATTTTAAAAAGATAAAATACTGACAATTTGGTCATTTCCCTGTGTTTAGGCAAGAAGCAAAGCTGGTCATAATTTTCAAGTAATGATTGAGTT
>NW_012110696.1:2629-4975 GCF_000951045.1 Mandrillus leucophaeus | reverse complement strand
CTGTCTCCTGGCCCAGCAGGCAGGACACGCGTGCTCAGGAGGCTCACGTCCACCTGTCTCCTGGCCCAGCAGGCAGGACATGCGTGCTTAGGAGGCTCACGTCTGCCTGCCTCCTTCCCCATGCTCCTGCCACTGGGATTTCATCAGACAAAAAGGGCCAGCGAAAAAAGTTTCCAGACATGATCTGGAAATGACTTAATTGGGTTTCAATTAGAGCAAAACAGAATAAAATTCGTGGTTTGATTTCTCAAACGATGCTATTGAAAGGGAAGAGTGGTACCAAGGCTATTAATTCAGCTTTCAAAAAACAGCCGAGCCTTGTTTCATTGACCAATTTTATATGAAGTTAGACATAAAACCAATCTTTCATGTAATTTGAGATGGTAAGGGTTTAGCCACCTGCCAGTGATTGTAGTCCCAGAGACACTCTGACCTGAGGGCCTGCTGTGTACCTGGCTCTGGGCCTGGTGCTAGACGGACAATTCCCTTAATTGTGCTAAGGGCCTCTGAGGCTGACAGTGGCACCTGCGAGTCACAGGAAGGAGACGAGCCCTAAGCAGTGGAGACCCGGCCCCTGGTCCCAGAATGAGCAAGGGGCTGTCAGGGTCCATCTGCCTCTGGGACCGGACTGTGTTACCACCCCTCACTGCCCAGACTCTCAATCAGTGAGGGAAACTCTGTTACTTATTTCAAACCAGTATTTTTTGAGCACATTTTTTTTTCATTTATTTTCATTCAACGAGGATTTATTGAGCATCTTGTACGCTCCAGGCACTGTCCTAGGCATTGGGGAAAACAGCAGCAAGTAAAACAGAAGTCCCCACCCTCCAGCGAGAACTGACAGGAAACAGAACAAATGCATAGACACGTGGGCTGTGGGGAGGACCCGCACTCTGGAGGACAGGGAACTGCCTGGAGGGGCGGCAGGCTCTGGGGGAGAAAGGGAGTCGGCCTGCTGGGCAGAGCAGGCCGCTGGCAAGAGCGGGAGGGGGTTAGAGAGGGACAGGACAGAGAGCGGCAAGCCCAGTCCATGCAGAATCACCTGTCACCTGTCATTGTCATCATTGTCAAGCCTTAAGTGTTGCTTCCTCTGATGGCCATGAAGCCATTGCAGGGCTCTGTGAAGAGTGATGTGATGGGACCAGGCTTCCCGGCCGCTGGGAGAAAATGAATGGACAGGAAGGAGGAAGGCCATTGGGGGCTTTGCAGCTATTCAGGTGAGAGTAAAGGTGACGCAGACCTCAGTGGTGGCAGAGCAGGTGTGAGAAGTGATGGCAGATGACCACTGTCAGATTCAGGATGGATCCTGAAGGCAGGTGGTGGAGAAGACTTCAGGCTGACCCCAAGGTGGGCTGGAGGGAAGGGGGTACTCACTAGAGCCAAGTCCTTGCGGTGGGGAGGACAGCAGCCCGCGCACAGGGAGTGTGTGGACAGTTCCTCCAGCGACCGGAGAGGAGGCAGAGTCTGTGGCCAGCGCAGCACAGCTGGGGAGACGTGAGCAGGGCTGTGAATGGTCTCTTAACGGAGCTGCTTTTTCTCAGATGGTCAGCCCAGTGGGGAGCAAAGGTGGGAGGCAGGTGTGAGGAGAGGGGAGGCTTGAAGCCCTAGAAAGCAGGGTTTTCCTCAACAGCATCAAGAGCCATGTGGACCTGAAGGGAGGGGAGTGGCCGTGGTTGTGTGCTGAGCTCCTGCCACAAATGGATGGCGCAGGCTCAGAGCCAGCAGGGAGCTGCACTCGCCCAGCTCTGGTTTGGTCCAGCAGCTAGAGAGAGGCCGGGGAGCTGGGCTGCATGCGGAGGAGTGACTAGAGACAGACCATGGGCTCGATGCTGGCTCCAGTGGACGAGGAAAGGGGCACAGGGAACAGCAGGTTCAACAGAGGATGGGCCAAGCGCCGTCCAAGTTGGGAGTCCAGGCCCCTCCAGGCCAGAGTTAGAAAGATTAGAGGGATGCTCAGAGAGGAAGCTGCTTGGAGTGGAGCTGACGGAGGGAGCTCTTGCTGGCCAAGAGTCTGGAGTGTGACTGGGAGAGAGTGGCTGGGGGTCACTGCAGGGATGGAGGATAAGGTCACTGGAGAAGAGAAGGCCACAGGACCAAGCAGCCAGGCATAGGCCCCTGCCTGGGTGAGGGCATTCCTAGCAGCCGTGCCTGGGTAACTGACGTGGGCTGGCAGTGGCTGGAGAGGAATTATTCTGATGTCCTTTTCCTGTGTTTCCATATATGAAGCCATGGGCGCTACAGGCTCATCCCGGAGCCAGGGGTCACCCTGGAGTTCTCCCGGCTGGCTCACTCTGCTTAGAGCTGACTATTAAATAATGGAGTCTTCTCACGACACTGACAGGGCTG
>NW_012110696.1:1777-2579 GCF_000951045.1 Mandrillus leucophaeus | reverse complement strand
TTTCCCTGTGTTTAGGCAAGAAGCAAAGCTGGTCATAATTTTCAAGTAATGATTGAGTTCAAAAGCATTTTTTTTTTTTTTTTTTTGAGACAGAGTCTTCCTATGTCGCCCAGGCTGGAGTGCAGTGGTGTAATCTTAGCTCACTGCAGCCTTGAACTGCTGGGAACAAGCAATCCTGCCACCTCAGCTTTCTGCAGAGCTGGGACTACAGGTGTGCGCCACCATGTTTTGTAGAGATAGGGGTCATGTTATGTTGTCCAGGCTGTTCTCAAACTACTGTCCTCAAGCAATCCTCCTGCCTTGCCTCCCAAAGCACTAGGATTATAGGCATGAGCCACTGTGCCCTGCCTAGAAGCATACTAAAGTAAACACAAAGTCAGAACATTTTCTCTCTCTTGTTTCTTGCTGTCGACCCACCTCTTGCTTTATTCCTTTTTTATTTCCATTCCCCTCTAAACTTTGTCATGCTGCCCCTGGTGCTGTCCTCTTGTCCCATAGCATGTGTCACAGAGCAGGGTGCAGATGGCTGTTTGGAGACCCTGTAATAGTGGGAGTGGCCCTTTTCAGCAGGCTCCTTGTCAGCAGCATGGGTGCGCACTCTACCTTGGTTCCTCTAAGGGACAGTCATACCCAGAATGCAAGGATGGTTGGACTGCTGCGGTGTGTGCTTGTGCTCACACATAGCTCGCAAGCAGTGCTGGGAAAGAGCTTTTTTCAAGTGAGTTTTCTTGGCAAAGAAGGGTCTTACGCTGGCCGGGCACGGTGGCTCAAGCCTGTAATCCCAGCACTTTGGGAGGCTGAG
>NW_012110696.1:468-916 GCF_000951045.1 Mandrillus leucophaeus | reverse complement strand
TCACATAGCAATTACTGGCAGCTGGACCTGAGCCCAGCTTTTGGACCAAGCCCCTCTCCTCTGCTCTGTGCTGCCTGGTCAGGCCATCTGTCTTAGTCCCTTCGGGCTGCTATGACAGAATCCCTTAGACTGAATAATGTATCGACAGCAGGAGTTTATTTTCTCAGTCAGGAGGCTGGAAGTCCTAGACCAAGATGCCTGCAGATTGGGTGTTGGTGAGGACTGCTCTTTGCTTCAAAGATGGAGCCTTGGCTGGACATGCTGGCTCATACCTGTAATCTTAGCACTTTGGGAGGCTGAGGTGGGAGGATCACTTGAGCCAAGGAGCTCGAGAGCAGCCTGGTAACACAGTGAGACACCGTCTCTCTACTGAAAACAAAAAAATTAGCTAGGCATGGTGGTGCACGCCTGGAATCCCAGCTACTTGAGGGGCTGAGGCAGGAGAAAC
>NW_012110696.1:0-418 GCF_000951045.1 Mandrillus leucophaeus | reverse complement strand
CGGAGGAGGGCGGGAAGTGGGAGCTGCAGCTGTTCCTCAGGTTTTCTCCAGGCGCTTTGCAGGGAGCACACCTAGAGTTGGAGGCAGGTGCGAGACTGTCTCTTATACACATCTAGATGTGTATAAGAGACAGCCTAAAGGCCCTAACTCTTATTACTACTGCATTGGGGATTCAGTTTCAGCTTACAGATTTGTGGGGGACACACACATTCAGACCATCGTGGCCCTCAATGGGAGTGGAGTATGCTGGAAGCAAGCTCAAATCATGGGGCTGTGGAGTCCCTGAGATGCAGAAATGGTGTTTGCATTACAGTTAATTTTCAGATCTGTTTTATTTATGTATTTATTGTTGTTTCTTTGAGACGAATTCTCAAGAAACAGATCTGGCCCAGGTTGGAGTGCAGTGGTGCGACCTCAG
>NW_012110695.1:0-2351 GCF_000951045.1 Mandrillus leucophaeus | reverse complement strand
AGACTCTCACTCTGTTGCCCAAGCTGGATTGCAGTGGCACAATCTCGGCTCACTGTAACCTCCATCTCCTGGGTTCCAGCAATTCTCCTGCCTCTCCTGAGTAATTGCGATTACAGGTGCCTGTCACTAAGCCTGGCTAATTTTTGTATTTTTAGTAGAGATGGGGTTTCACCATGTTGGCCAGGCTGGTCTCAATCTCCTGACCTCATGTGATCTATCTGCTTTGGCCTCCCAAAGTGCTGGGATTACAAGCATGAGCCACCGTGCCTGGCACAAAAAGACACTTTCTAATTCGTATTGACAGGCCAGGATTATACCAATACCCTGATGCCAAGACAGGCAAAGGTACAACATGAACAGAAACAAACCAATACCCAACGTGAACATAGAAGCAAATGTCCACAGACGAAATACAGCAAACTGAATCTAGTAATACATAAAAAGATGATACACTGTGACCAAAGAGGATTTATCTCTAGAATGTAAGGTTATTTCAAATTACAGAATCAATGTGTAATTTACCATGAAAACAGACTAAAAATAAAACACTATTACCACAATAGATGAGAAACAAGTTTCACCATACTCAACATCTACTCCCAATAAAAATCTCATTAAACTAAGAGAAGGGAACTTCATCAAACCAAAAAAAGCATCTCTAAAGCACATACAGTGACATTTTACTTAATGATGAATGCTGAATGTTTTCCCTTTAAAATAGGAAATAAGGCAAGGTGTCCATTCTTCCCATTTCTACTAAACAGAATATTTGTGGTTTTACCCATTACAATATGTCAACAGAAAAAAAGAAAAAGAGTACAAGTTGCTAAAAGAGAAATAAGAGAAACACACACACAGTCTGTACTCCCGTCCCTGTTCTGTCTGAACAGGGCATACATTTTCTCATATATATTTTTGACTAGTGACAATTCTTTCTGTTTTAAGGTAAATTTATATTCTTTGTCCATTTTCCTTTTGGACTTTTTAAGTTTCTCATTTCAGAAGCTTTTTAACATTAAAAATATAGCCATTCAACTATTATTTGTTTTGGAAATAATTTTCTATTTCATTGTTTTGCATTCATTTTACAACTTATCTACATTTTGTGTTGTCCTACATGATTTTGAAAAATTTCCTTATAATCAGAATTATTGTTCTCTTATGAATTATGCATTACAAAAGCCTTTACAAATCTCAAAAATCTTACAGATAAAGATGAAAGGAACATATTCCTTAAAGAATTCTCACCATCAGAGTTCAAATGAACACAATGAGAAATTATCCAAAACACAATAAGCAATTTCCCCCAAGGTTAAAAAAGACAAAAGTAACAAATTGCAGAATGAGGCAAAGATTGCAGATATTTAAATTTTTAAGTAAAAAAAAATGTAAAATAAGTACTCTTAATAAATGTAAATACCCAGAAGAAGTTATTGTAAGTGTAACAACAAATATTTTTAAAATATCAAAACTAATTTTGATGACCCTGAAGTAACTGAAGACCCCACACAGAATGTGGCACAGAGAAGGGAGGTGGGACAAGGTGGGTTTTGGTCCAGGCCCCACAAATGTGGCACAGAGAGGGGAAGTGGGACAAGGTGGTTCTGGTCCAGGCCCCACAAGAGCAGATGCCAGGGCAGGACTCGCTGCACAGCAGGTTCTGCAAGGGACCCTGGGCATGCATGGGGGCGAGAGAAGCAGCAAGGCCATGGTAGGGAGGGGTCCGACACTCACAGGACGGAAGAAGCAGGGACTAAGTGGGAGCAGCCGGGAGGAGCTGGGCCCAGCGCTTTAGCCAATTTTTACTGGGCAGCTAGTATGCGCCAGGCACTATTTCAGCCCGTCAAAAACTGTGGAAAAGAAAAAAATCAAGGCTCAAATTTTAGTGAAGTTAAAAACTGGCATATTAAATATATTTCTATTGTTAAAGGTGTAAATATTAGGAGTTGGTCCCAAGTCATACCGTATTTCAATAATAACATTATTATTTCGTGTACACGTATACCAAATATAGATGGTAACCCTGGTCACGTCATTTACTACGTAAAGGTGTGCAAAGCATGAAAACGGACTTGCTCACCTTCCTAATACTTTTCCCAGAGGAACTAATGTTTAGAGAATTGTATATCATATAAAGAGTTAACTTTTTTGAGCATGCTGCCTTTCTTATCTGTTTGAAGCACATTTTTCTATTTAATGCAATTTTGAATTTTTTGGGTCATTCCATTTCAATTTTTACATAGCATATTTTCATTTTCAAAAGTGCTTATTTTGTGATGCTGCTGGAAAAATAGGTTTTAAATTCATTATGTTAATGTTGTTAATCATTTTCAAATAATGAAGCATTTTTT
>NW_012110694.1:0-2529 GCF_000951045.1 Mandrillus leucophaeus | reverse complement strand
TTTTTTTTTTTTTTTTTGCAGTGGTTAAGATATGTAAAAGTCAGTATGATATCTGCACATAGTCTCTCAGTATTTCCTTTTCCTTCTATATGATGGTTACTTTTTGTCAGCGTTTTCTATCTCTGCCTAGTTACTTTCAGTTTTTAAAGTCAAGATTTATTTTTTTATTTTCTTAATATTTTGTAGAGTCAAGGACTAGATTCTATTTGCCCAGGCTGGTCTGGAACTCCTGGCCTCAAGTGATCCTCCCATCTTGAGTTCCCCAAAAGTGTTGAGATTACAGGTGTAAGCCACCATGTGTGGCCTCAGAGTCAAGACTTCTTCTGACTGTTCTTTACTGATGTGGAGTTTCAACACAAAGTAACCAGATATGAAATTAATTTGTTATCAGATTAATAGAGAAATTTAGTCTGGTGGATTTCACATTTGGTAATTTCAGGATAAGCATTACCTTAGTGCACCTTTGTTTTCCACCTATTTTGTGTTGTATAGCATTACATGCTATAAATGGCAAATAACCACTGAACAAATTTGCTTTCATGGTGCTAGAAGAACTAGGATTTAAATGCAATTGTCATAATCTTTTTATTTATTTATTTTTATTTTTGGAGACAAGGTCTCGCTCTGTTGCCCAGGCTGGAGTGGTACAGTGGAACAATCAGGGCTCACTGCAACCTCGACTTGCTGGGCTCAAGCCATTGTCCTGCCTCAGCCCCCCCCGTCCCCCGGCAAGTAGCCGGGACCATAGGCATGTGCCACCAAGCCTGGCTAATTGTTTTGAATTTTATTATTTTATATATTTTTTTGAGACGGAATCTTGCTGTGTTGCCCATGCTGGAGTGCAGTGGCATGACATTGGCTCACTGCAACCTCTGCCTCCTGGGTTCATCCAGTTCTCCTGCCTCAGCTTCCCAAGTAGCTGGGATTACAGGTGTGCGCCACCACACCTGGCTAGTTTTTTTTATTTTTAGTGGAGTTGGGATTTCACCACGTTGGCTAGGCTAGTCTCGAACTCCTGGCTTCAAGTGATTCACCTGCCTCAGCCTCCCACAGTGCTGGGATATAGGCGTGAACCACCACGTCTGGCCTGTTTTGAATTTCAGTAGAGACGAGGTTTCTCTATGTTACCCGGGCTGATCTTAAATTCCTGACCTCAAGTGATCCTCCTGCCTGGCCATCACGCCTAGCCCGTTTTTTTTTTTTTTTTAAAGTAATTTATATAGTAGTTTACAGTTTACGAGACTTTCTTACATATTCTCCTCCTCCATTTGAGGAGAAGAATTGTTATAGAATCTTTATTTCCATGCCCAGAGCAGGAACTCTCCTGAAGCAGTCCCTAGGCTTCCCAGAATTGTAAAAGAAAATCTTTTGCTTCTTTTTTTTTTGACAGAGTCTTGCTCTGTCACTCATGCTGGAGTGCAGTGGCACGACCTCAGCTCACTGCAACCTCCACCTCCTGGTTTAAGCAATTCTCCTGCCTCAGTCTCCCAAGTAACTGGGATTACAGTCGCCCACCACCATGCCCAGCTAAGTTTTTGTATTTTTAGTAGAGGTGGGGTTGCCATGTTGGCCAGGCTGGTCTAGAACTGCTGACCTCAGGTGATCCACCCAGGTCAGCCTCTCAAAAGTGCTGGGATTACAGGCGTGAGCCATCACGCCCGGCCTGCTTCAGTTTTTTTTGCTTTAAAAATTTTTTTGCTTAATGTCTCATTTTTTTCTTCATTTGCAGGCAGGTATTGTTTTCCTTCTAGAAGTTATTGTTTGTCCTTGGTTCTGAAAAATTCATTTATCTTGCTAGTTATTTCTTAAATTCTTTGTTTCCTTTTTGTTGATAGTTTTTTAAATGATCTCTTTCACTTGCTACTTTGCTTAAAATGTTTGATGATTATTAGTTCATATTTAAGAATGAGGCAATAAAAAGTTGTTTGAGAGTTAATGTGTATGTTAGCAGTGCTTATTGAACAGCTGTCAATGTTGTAGGACTCTGAAAAGCCAAATATCTTTTGGTGCCAGAACCCATATTAGCTCCTTATTTGTGTTTGAGAGAATCTACCTTTCCTTTTTGTTTCGGTGTCATCGTTATGTTATTGTATTTGCTTATATTCATGTAGACAATTGTGCATTCAGGTTTTTCAGCTACTTCTTTTCAGTCCCATTTCCCGCTCTGCCCTCCTTTGTATCTGCAGTTTTGTAATCCTAAATCATTTCAGCATTCTGGGGAGCAGATCAGCTTCCCACTGTATTCTACCTTCCACCTGTCTTCTAGGCCTTGGCTTTCGTTGTCTTGTTTTATCAGTTATTATGCTTGCATTTATGTCATTCCAAAAATTTCATGAAGTGGCTCATGGCCTTTTCATTATCACAGTTTTATTCCTTTATTGTTCTTTAACTCCTTTGTTCTTTTTTGCCTTTTAAATAGGATCTTTGAAGTCACGATGCCATCATGAATTTGAAATCCTGTTGTATTTGTAATGGGTACTAATGAACAGAATAAACAAGTTCAGTATCTTGTGTAAATTGAGTATTTTT
>NW_012110693.1:0-1946 GCF_000951045.1 Mandrillus leucophaeus | reverse complement strand
GAGCTCACTGCAGCCTTAAACTCTTGGGCTCGAGCAGTCCTCCTGCCTCAGCCTCTCAAGTAACTCGGACTACAGGCGCCTGGCACCATGCCTAGTTAATTTAAAAAAAAACCAAACTTTTTTTTGTAGAGATGGCAGCTTGCTACGTTGCCCAGGCTAGTCTTGAACTTCTGGGCTCAAACAATTCTCCGGCATCAGCCTCCCAAAGTAAAGTACTTGAGATTACACTGAGGACTGTTTTTCCTCCTAGTAGAAATAAGCAGGTCAAGTCTGCCAAGGCCGGCACAGAACTCCCGGGGCCTATGTGCTTGGGTACATACATAGCAGCTTCTGCAGAAAACAGGTCTCTCGCCTGTGCCTTAGCACTGTGTGGGGGAGGGCAGAGCTTCCACACAGGTGGGAACACATCGGGCTTGGCAATTTTTGTAACTGAATATTAGCCTCATGCCCTCTTCTCTTTATAGCAGATGGATCCATCTTCAATCAGCATTACAGAATACAAACTCTCCAGCTCTTGTCGGGAAGTAAAGTTTTTAAACAGTTTGAAGTCCAATTCACCTCATATCCCGACAGAAACATAAAATATTTAACAAGGATTGTAGTGGTGGTTCTCAAAATGTGGTGGCTCCAGATCACAAAACTTAGCATAGTTTAGGAACTTGCTAGAAGTTTCTACTTTAGATTTACTAAATCAGAGACTCCGGGGTGGGACTCAGCAATCTGTTTTCAGAAGTCCTCTGGGTGAGTCTGATACTCACTGAAACTTGAGAACCACTAATCCCAGGCAATGTTTCCAAACTTTTTGTGTGCCTAAGGATTGCATGGCGAGCTCATCTGGGGCATTACTGAACATCTTAATTTCTGACACTTATAAAAGCAGACAAGAAAATGTGTGCCTTCTATACCAAAATGCTTGTAAAAAATTTTGAAAAATATGACCTTATTTTACAAAACCATTTACTGCTTTGAATCAAAGCTTATCAAAATTATTTGAAAAATAAGAAAAATATGTTTTAGCGACACCAATTTTTTTATTCTCTATGGTCTTCCTTGTGATTACATGAGTAATTTATCATTATCCAATGCATTTAATAGACTTCAGAAAGACAAAAAAAGATAAGTATTTTTGTTGGAAAAAATTACTTACACAATTAACTACTATATGTGTTTATGTGTGTGTATAAACTATATACGTATATATGTATATGTATATTGTACATATATGTATATCATCTTTTCATGTTACTGCTCGATATTAAACTATTTCCTCCTTTGTAGGAATTCTGTGAAGTTGAAAAATTTGCATTGTTTCTTAAATGTCTTATTTTACATTTTTTCATAGACAAACAGCTTTTTAAATGCACTTTAGTAATTCACTGTGTGCATGATTGAATTTAGGTTATTTAACATCCCGTGGGTGTTTTGTAATTCATAAAGTGGGAGTAGTGTGTTATTTAATACAATACCATATATGGCCATGGATAAACTGGTTGTTTCCATAAATCCTGAAAGAAATTTCTGGGAGAAAACCAATTTGTATTATAGTCCTCTTTGTTTTCCAAACAGAAGAATAACTCAATTTTAAAACAACACTCAAGATGCCCAACCATTTCAAAGTGATTTACGTTCTATTTTTTCCCTTGACTTTCAAACCCATTTTTATACAAATTTTAAAACATGAATTTTAAATAGGGAAAATATTGCTGATAGACATTTGTTTTACTCAGGAGTTAAACTACTGCTGATTTCACTGTATTGAAAATGTATAAGGAAATATGACTGAATATTTTCAGGAGGCAGATTTTGTTTTGATTTTTGTTATGTCATATGATCCTATTTCAGGTCTATAATTTTGACCATGAAACTAAAATTACAGCTTCAAAGAATCTTCACTTTCAACTCATCAGCACCCATCAACTCGTCATTTACATCAGGTATAACTCCCA
>NW_012110692.1:0-1158 GCF_000951045.1 Mandrillus leucophaeus | reverse complement strand
CTATAAAAAAAAAAAAAAAAAAAGCATGTTTGTAGTCTGATTTATATAAGCAATTTTTCTAATGAAAAAAAAATCAGCTGGGCGTGGTGGCTCAGGCCTGTAATTCCAGCACTTTAGGAGGCCGAGGCCGGCAGATTACCTGAGATCAGGAGTTCAAGACCAGCCTGATCAACATGGTGAAACCCTGCCTCTACTAACAATACAAAATTAGCCAGGCGTGGTGGTGCATGCCTGTAATCCCAGCTACTAGGGAGGCTGAGGCAGGAGAATTGCTTGAACCCCGGAGGTAGAGGTTGCAGTGAGTCAAGATAGCACCATTGCACTCCAGCCTGGGCAACAAGAGCAAAACTCCGTCTTAAAAAAAAAAAAAATCAAGTCTAGATAAAGCCATTAATGAAATGCAGAATAAATATCTAAAGAACTTTGGAGCTCAAGGTCTGTATTATGGTTCTATTCTGTCACTTTGGGTATCGTTATTGTGATGTTCAGTTTGCTTAAAATGAGGGAGTTGAAATGTTTGGCTTATAAGGTCACATATAGCTGAAAAATTCTGTGTAAAATATGGAGAGTTCTCAAGAAACTTTTATGTGAAAGATAGTGTTCTGCATTCACATTTGTAAGTGTTTTAAATAATATTTATAAGATCAGAATAATTGATGGACCCTTACATATCTCAGTATTGTAATTAAATAATTTTGGGGGTGAGGTAACAAAATCCTTATTCTCAAGGAAAATTGTAAGCAAATGTAACATAACAACTATAACTTTTATGGTTTTAAATAAACGCAATTTTTATAAAATAATTATATTTTGAAGTAGAATTTCTGATCACAATGATATTGTTCCATATTTTTGAAATATCTAAAATATTCTACCAATTATTTTGAGTTTTACTTTTGCTATTTAAAATGACAAAGAAGGCCGGGCACAGTGGCTCACGCCTGTAATCCCAGCACTTTGGGAGGCCGAGGCGGGCGAATCACAAGGTCAGGAGATCGAGACCATCCTGGCTAACTCCATGAAACCCCATCTCTACTAAAAATACAAAAAATTAGCCGGGTGTGGTGGCGGGTGCCTGTAGTCCCAGCTACTTGGGAGGCTGAGGCAGGAGAATGGTGTGAACCCGGGAGGTGGAGTTTGCAGTGAGCCGAGATCCCG
>NW_012110691.1:0-1452 GCF_000951045.1 Mandrillus leucophaeus | reverse complement strand
ACCTGGCTAATTTTTGTATTTTTAATAGAGACCGGGTTTCACCATGTTGGCCAGGCTGGTCTCGAACTCCTGGCCTCAAGTGATCCACCCACCTCGGCCTCCCAAATTGCTGGGATTACAGGCCTGAGTCACCACACCTGGCCCTAGAACTATGTATATTTTTAGATAATAAATCCATCCTAGTGTTAGAACCATCAAATGGGTTATGATTGGAATGACACAGATGGAATCGGAGATGAAGAAGCCAACAAAAACCAGAGAGTCGGCCACACCACGCAAAGGGAGTTAGGGCTGCTGGGGAGTGGCTCATTGGCTGTTCACGTAGCTTCTATCCTGAAGTGTCTGTTCTAGTCTATTGCCATTTTTAAAAACTAAGTGGTTTGAGTTATTAAAATTTAGGAGCTCCTTATATAATCTGGATACAAGTGTTTTGTTGTGTTTTTTTGTTGTTGTTGTTTTGAGACGGAGTCTCTCTCTGTCCCCCAGGCTGGAATGCAAATGTCGCAATCTCAGCTCACTGCAAGTTCCGCCTTCCGGGTTCACACCATTCTCCTGCCTCAGCCTGCCGAGTAGCTGGGACTACAGGTGCCCGCCACCACGCCCAGCTAATTTTTTGTATTTTTAATAGAGATGGGGTTACACCCTGTTAGCCAGGATGGTCTTGATCTCCTGACCTCATGATCATCCACCTCGGCCTCCCAAAGTGCTGGGATTACAGGTGTGAGCCACTGGATACAAGTTTCTATAAGATATATGTATTGCAAAAGTTCTCGAATTTCTTGGCTTGCCGTGTCATTTTCGTAATAGCCTCTTTCAAAGAACAAAAGTCTTCCATTATTATAGAATTCAATTTATCTTTTTTGTTTAATTGTTCTCATATTCTTTGGGTTCACTCTAAAAAATCTTTGCCTACTACAAGATCACAAAAATTTTTTCCTGTGTTTTATAGTTTTATTTTATTTTATTTCTTTTCGTTTCTGAGACGAAGTCTTGTTCTGTCACCAGGCTGGAGTGCAGTGGCATGATCTCAGCTCACTGCAACCTCCACCTCCTGGGTTCAAGCGATTCTCCTGCCTCAGCCTCCCAAGTAGCTAGGATTACAGGTGCCCGCCACCACACCTGGCTAATTTTAGTAGAGACGGGGTTTCACTATTTTGGCCAGGCTGGTCTCAAACTCCTGACCTCATGATCCGCCTGCCTCAGCCTCCCAAAATGCTGGGATTACAGGCATGAGCCACCGTGCCTGGACATAAATTGTCACTGATTTCTATCTAGTGGTGAGGTCATTACAAAATATTTCATTTCTCAGCTGGGTGTGGTGGCTCATGCCTGTAATCCCAGCACTTTGGGAAGCTAAGGCAGCCAGATAGTTTAAGGCCAAGAGTTCAAGACTAGCCTGGCCAGCATGGTGAAACCCTATCTCTACTAAAAATAACAAAAATTAGCCAGGCA
>NW_012110690.1:0-1476 GCF_000951045.1 Mandrillus leucophaeus | reverse complement strand
GAGATCCGGCCACTACACTCCAGCCTGGGCGACAGAGTGAGACTCCGTCTCAAAAAAAATAAATAAAGAAAAATTTTAAAAAAATGGAGAACTCAATAGGCAAAAATTATCAAAAAATGGAAATAAGAATCATAAAAGATGGTTTGCTGTACAAGATAATTGAAATTTAATATAAAGTTACCATAATAAAAATATAAACACAGTTTGGCAAATAGGTCAATGAAATAAATCAGAATCCAGAAATAGATCAAGTATATGTAGAAAACATATGGCACAAGTGTCATTCTAATTTGGAGAAAAATAGATTATTTAATGAATGGTACTGGCATAATTAGCTATGTCTCTAAAATAAACAAAAATTAAGACACTGCTTCATGTTACATAAAACTACTTTCTAGATACATTAAAATATACATATAAAATAATTAAAAATATTAAAATAATGTGTAAAAGAACATTTGTAAACCTTCAGATGAAAAGTCTTTTAGCGAGACACTAAATCTGAAAGAAAAGACTGATAGATTTGACAATGCAAATGTCTTTAGTTATAGTTTTACGCCATAAGCAGAGTCCAGAGAGGAATAGATAACAATAATTTTTGCAGCATATATGATTAATTTTCTAAGTGCTGATAAAATATAATAATAATATGACAGAAAAATAGATAACAGAAAATGCAAATCACCAAAAATTTGAGAAAACATGCTCAAATTCATTAGTAGTTAATAAAATGCAAATAAAACAGCAGAGATATTACTTTATATTCATTTGTGGAAAAACAGTTCTTTTTAAAATACTAATATCCAAAATTGCTCAACTTGTGCAGAAATGTTGGCTGGCTAACATTTAAAATCATCAGAAATATTTACATGAAGTTAAAAGTGGAAAATTTTTAATATTCCTGAATTAAAATCTTCAGGAATATCAAGGAATTCAAAAATTAAGAAGGGTTAAAAAAAAAAATGGTAACTAAATTCAGAGTAGGAGTCTGAACCGGATCGTTTTGCTGTGAAGAACATTGTTGTAACATCTGGCAAAATTTGAGTCAGGATTAAATAGTATGAATCAGTGTTAATATAACCAATAGTTACATTTTAGTTACGTAAGGAGAATGATCCTCTTTGTAGGAAATATAAGGTTAAATATTTGGGAATATACAGACATGATTTCAGCAACTTAGCCCAAGCAATTTGTACTTTCAATGTTTCTCTCTCTCTCTCTCTTTCTCTCTCTCTCTCTTTCTCTCTCTCTCTCTTTCTCTCTCTCTCTCTCCACCCCCGTCTTTAGCACAGCAAATAAACTTTCAGAAATCTATTCTGTAGAAGTGGAATTGAAAAAGTTATTTATTTCCAGTGGAGATGTTAAAAATCTACACAAAAGTTAACTCAAGATGGATTAAAGACTTAAATGTAAGACCTAAAACCATAAAAACCCTAGAAGAAAACCTAGGCAATACCATTCAGGACATAGGCATGG
>NW_012110689.1:0-1181 GCF_000951045.1 Mandrillus leucophaeus | reverse complement strand
AATACAAGACTCTATCTCTGCTCAGTGTTGAATCTGTCTCTTATACACATCTAGATGTGTATAAGGAATGAAACGTACACAGTCTGGCAGGTCTGGGAGCAGCCAAGTGGCGTCCGCCTCTCCAGGCAGCGTTCCCTTGTGCCCACTAGCCCCCATCAGGCCCACCAGCACCACCAAAACACAAAAACAGAGAAAAGAAAAAGCGCCTTAAAAAGTGCAGAGAAAAGATGCGCCCTCCCACCAGGGGTCACAATAATACTCCCCGGGACGCAGCCAGCGGAGGCAGAGTCCTGACTGCAGCAGTCACCCTGGTTTTGAAATTTACTTTGTACACTCACCCAGTGGCCCCTTTCAGACGCCGCGACACGACCTCCCCCCATCTCGGACTCCCTGCCTCTGGGTTCTCTCGGCGGTTGACACCCTCTTGTGTGCCTGCCTTACGAGCCGAACCACAGAGATTTAAAGTTTCCCTGGTAGGAAAAAAAAAAAAAAAAACTGAGCTCTCTGCATCCAAGTCAGAGCGTCTGGAGCAGAGAGAAGGAAGAGAGGCGGGCTGGGGAGGGGACTAACTGGGCGTGTGGGCAGGGGGGTGCTGGGGAGTGGATGGAGGGGGTCGAGCGGCAAAGAACAGAGTCCACAGAAGATCCGAAGAAAGGCAGGGGTCCGAGGAACGCGGGATCCAGTT
Organism: Mandrillus leucophaeus; assembly: GCF_000951045.1. Taxonomy (NCBI): domain Eukaryota; kingdom Metazoa; phylum Chordata; class Mammalia; order Primates; family Cercopithecidae; genus Mandrillus; species Mandrillus leucophaeus. The sequence goes on along the minus strand of NW_012110689.1, from coordinate 496 downwards.
CTCACGGTGCCCGCGAAAGGGCTGGGATTACTGGGATAGAGTCGGTTTTTCGAGAGGTCGAAGCCGAACCTAGCTACCGAGGAGTAGGGAAGTGAGAACGGGGTTCGGCCGAGTGAGGAAGAGGGTCTGGCTACCAGAGAGGCAGGGAGGGAGTTTCGGGAGCACAGGACAGCGGGAGAAGGCAGGCTCGAGGACCGACAGAGCCAAGACCACAGGAGGAAAGAGGGCGCAGGGGGTCTTGGAGAGAGAAGCGTGTCAAGGGTGAATAAGTCTGGAGACAGGATCGCGCGTGGTCAGAAGTAGGGAGACAGGGGCGCGGGGGTGGGTGGCAGGAGAGAGAAAGAGAAGTCGCCCCTTTCCTCCCAGCAAGTGGAGGGAGAAAGCGAAAAACTGCTGCAGTCGCCATCCTCGCAGCACCCCTAGCCAAACTGCTGAGTGGCGCGTCCCAGGAGCCCTCCTCCGCGCCGGGGGCCCCAGCGAAGCCTCCTGGGTCCCC
>NW_012110688.1:0-1033 GCF_000951045.1 Mandrillus leucophaeus | reverse complement strand
CCCGCCCCGGATCCCCTGTCCCTCACAGACAGCAGCGTGTAAGTCCCGTCCCGGATCCCCTGTCCCTCACAGACAACAGCGTGTAAGTCCCGCCCTGGACACCCTGTTTCTCGCAGATGACAGCATGTAAGTCCTACCCTGCTGCAGAGCGCAGCTAGCTGAGGGGACTTCGTGCTGACCCAGCGATGCCTGGGCTTCGTCTTCAGGGAAAGCGTTTCCTGCCCCCCCAGGTCTCAATGAGAGTGCATCTGACACGCAGCAGGCTGCACTGCAGAGGCTGTCCTCCAAGCAGCACAAGTGAGGGCTCAGCTTTGTGTCGGTTGCTTCTCTCTGTGACCAGGGCTGCTGGGACCTCCCCACGAGGAAGGATTGAGGGTGAACCTAAGACAGTCTGTAGGCTCCCCAGGCTAGAGTTTGGTCTTTGGTTTTCAGAGTCTGGGGTTTCAGCTTAAAAGACAGGCACAGGCCAGCTGTCTCACCACTGGCTGTGGTGAGTGATGTGGTCCCCAATGCTGGTGCAGTACAGGGTCCTGTCTTGTCCCTGTCACCCACTTGGCAAGGGGCTGGGAGCAGGAGTGAGGGAAGGTGCTGTGGTTGTACTGAGGCCAGGGCCTCAGTGGCCCAGGGACAGCCTGAGGGTTTGTTCAAGGGCCCTGAACAAACAAAATCGCTTACACATGTGTGACCCTTGAGGTGACAGGCGGAAGCTTATTCTTTCATTGTCCAGGGAAACCCCATGTGTAAGAACGTGCTTGCTTTATGACCTCTTCCCCTGTGCTTCGCAGCCGGGTTTTTGGGGCCTATGTACAGCCCACCCTTCGGAGTTGCTGAGGCTACAAGCGTGCGCCACCACACCCAGCTAGTGATGATTATTTTTGTGGAGACGAGGCCTTACTGTGCAGTGTCGAACTCCTGGGCTCAAACAGTGCACCCAGTCAGCCTCCCAAAGTGCTGGGATTAAAGGCATTAGCCACTGCGCCCGGCCTGTCTGATTTCATAGAAATGAAAAACTTTTGTTGGACCAAAATCAACA
>NW_012110687.1:0-1639 GCF_000951045.1 Mandrillus leucophaeus | reverse complement strand
ATCTGGGGATATTTGGTTTTTTACCTTAGTCGTTGATATGCTCCCAAATGTCCCTTCGCAGATTCTAAAGAAAAGTGTTTCCAACCTTCTGAATCAAAACAAAAGTTTAAGTTTGTGAGACAAATCTACACATCAGAAAGCAGTTTCACAGAGAATTTCTTTCTGATTTTTAGCTGGGGATATTCTGTTTTTCACCACAAGATTCAATGGGCTTTCAGATGTCCCTTCGCAGATTATACCAGAAGAGTGTCTCCAACCTGCAGAATCAAAGGAAAGGTTTATCTCTGCCAGATGAATCCACACGTCACAAAGCAGTTTCACAGATAGCTTCTTTCTAATTTTTCTCTATCTGTTTTTCTCAATAGGTGTCAATGTGCCTTCAAATGTCCCTTCACAGATTCTACAAAGAGTTTTTCCATCTTGCTGAATCTAAAGAAAGGTTTTACTCTGTGAGATGAATCAATACATCACAAAGCAGTTTTACAGACAGCTTCTTTCTAGTTTTTAGCTGGGAATATTCCCTTTTTCACCATGTGTTTCAATGGGCTCCCAAATGTCCCTTCACAGATACTACAAAAAAAGTGTTTCCAACCTACTGAATCAAAAAAGTTTTAACTCTGAGAGATGAATCCACATATAACAAAACAGTTTCACAGATAACTTCTTTCTAGGTTTTTTTCTTAGGATATTTTGTTTTCCATTATACGCCTCAATGCAATTTTAGGTGTCCCTTCGCAGATTCTACCATTAGAGTTGTTCCATCCTGCTGAATAATAATTCAGAAATCATAAGGGAGTTTCACAGATAGCTTCTTTCTAGTTTTTATTTAGGGGTATTTGGTTTTTCACCATAGGCCTCAATATGCTTCCAAATAATCTTTTGCAGATTCTACAAGAAGCGTGATTTCAGCCTGCTGAATCAAAAGAAAGGTTTAAATCGCTGAGATTAATACACACATCACACAACAGTTTCACTGGTGGCTGCTTTCTAGTTTTTACCTGGGGATATTCGGTTTTTCATTGAAGGCCGCATTGGGCTCTGAAATATCCATTTGTGGATTCCAACAAAAGAGTGTTTCCAACCTGATGAATAAAAAGACAAGTTTAACTCTGTGGGATGAATCTATACATCACAGAGCAATTTCACAGAGAGCTTTTTTTAGTTTTTATCTGGGGATATCTGGATTTTCACCATCATCCTCATAGTGCTTTCAAATGTCCCTTCACAGATTCTATAATAAGTTTGTTTCCAACATTCTAAATCAAAAGAAAGGTTTCACCCCATGAGATGAATCGACACATCACAAAGCAGTTTCACAGATAACTTCTTTCTAGTTTTTACGTGAGTATACTGGTTTTTAACCCTAGGTGTAGATGTGCTACCTACTATCCTTTTGCAAATTCTACAAGAAAAGTATTCCCAACCTGTAGAATTAAAACAAAGATTTAACTCTGTGAGATGAATCCACACATCACAAAGCACTTTCACAGATTGCTACTTTCTAGTTTTTATATGGGTATGTTCAGTTTTGCACCATAGTCCTCAAAGGGTTCCCAAATGTTTCCTCATAGATTCTACTCGAAGAGTGTTTCCAACATGCTGAATCAAAAGAAAGGTTTAACTCTATGAGATGAATCCA
>NW_012110686.1:0-1645 GCF_000951045.1 Mandrillus leucophaeus | reverse complement strand
GAGGAAATCTGTAAGCTGGTCTTCCAAAGCGTTGACAAATCTATGGGCATTACTCTACATAAGATTGAAAGCCACGGCAAGGACTTAGCAGAACAATAACATATTACTAATTTTTAGCAGGATTACTCTGCCTTAGTTTAGAGAATTGACTCTCAAGAAGTGAAGACTGGCAGCCAGGGAAAAGGCCAGGAGATATTGCAATAGCCTAGGTGAAACATCATCAGCATCTTGGACCTGCATAATTGCCTGTACAAGATAGGGAAAGAAACCAGAATCAGTACATAAATTCAGGGTGGAGGAGGGAAGACTTTCTGAGAGGAGCTATACAATTTGGAAGAATGATGTCGCAATTTCCTGATGTGAAAAAGATGGAAAGGAATAGGGTTGTACTGGAAAATCAACAGTTTTGCTTAAAACGTATCAAATGTGGGCTGGGCGCGGTGGCTCAAGCCTGTAATCCCAGCACTTTGGGAGGCCGAGACGGGTGGATCACGAGGTCAGCAGATCGAGACCATCCTGGCTAACACAGTGAAACACACCGTCTCTACTAAAAAAAAAATACAAAAAACTAGCCGGGCGAGGTGGCCGGCGCCGGTAGTCCCAGCTACTCCGGAGGCTGAGGCAGGAGAATGGCGTGAACCCGGGAGGCGGAGCTTGCAGTGAGCTGAGATCTGGCCACTGCACTCCAGCACTCCAGCCCAGGCGACAGAGCGAGACTCCGTCTCAAAAACAAACAAACAACAACAAAAAAACATATCAAATGTGAGATGACTATTAAACATATAAATGAAAGTCAAAAGCACACTTGTATATGAGTCTGAAATTCAGGAGAAATTTTAGGGATAACACAAATTACTGACTGTGCCAAGAATAAGATGTATTAAAGCTGTGAAACTTAACTGGTTCATAATTATGTTTAGTTTTGAATGCCTATTTTAATTTCACCATAACTCATCTCTTCTGTTTTCTTGTTCCTTTCTGACACCAGTAGCTCTTCCTATTTATTAAGTAATTTCTATTGTATCACAAAACTCTCCCCAACTCATAATATATAAACAAATATGTAAGCATATATACTGGAAAATTGTTCTCTCTTGTTTTAAGGGGATTTCATTATGTAAATTTTACTCACTTTATAACAAGCTTGTTCAACCCATGGGCCTCCAGCTGCATGTGGCCCAGGACAGTTTGAATATGGCCCAACACAAATTCATAAGCTTTCTTGAACCATTGTGGGATTTTTGTGTGTGTGATTTTTTTTTTTTTTTTAACCTCATCAGCTATCATTAGTGTTAGTGTACTTTACATGTGGCCCAGGACAATTCTTCTTTTTATGATGTGGTCCAGGGAACCCAAATGGATAACACAATTGACAACTTCCTATTTGCTCCAACTATATAATGCTTTCATAATATTCCATGGTATGCATTAACCATTATTTATGAATGTATTCAATTATCATATTGATTGATATAAAATATATTTCTATTAGCTTCTATATTTTTCAGACTTTTATAAGAAGGCTATAATGTTTCATATTTCTTCTACAGATCTGTGAGATTATACTTCTTCATTTCTACCCCATCTCCGCCAGTGCAGTTTTCATTATTTTTTAATTTTTTATTATTACTTTTATGATTGCATA
>NW_012110685.1:1040072-1054528 GCF_000951045.1 Mandrillus leucophaeus | reverse complement strand
TTTTGATTCTCTTGTGTGATCGCTGGGTGACCTTGAGAAAGTCACTTTCCTTCTCTGGGCCTGAGCCCCCTCCTTGTCAGTGTGGATGGCCATCCTACCTCCCAGGACTGTTTTGAGAATCCAGTGGAAATATATGTGAGAAAGATTTGCATCCAGTAAAAATCACATACAAATATGGGGTAGCATTAGAATGAGTTCCTTTTGATTATTCCATAACTAAAGCCCTTGGCTCAAGTCCGAGACAGATGCCATGCTGTCCACCGAATTCCATTTTATACCAAATCATGTTAGAGAGTCCAAAGTATTTCCATTTTAAAATCCCATCTTCGGCGGCTTGCATGTTTAAATGAAAATTCATTTGGATAGCAGCATGCTTGGAGCAAGACAGCAGTAACTAAATAAACAACTAATCAGTGATGGGTTAGGCCTCTCCATAGGGACGTGGATGGAGGACGCTTGCTGTGTGCCTGCCTGGAGTGATCCCAGCAGATAGTTTTGGGCTCCAGTGTGTCCCCCTCTGGGCCAGGCCCACTCTCCCTCCGTTGGGAGCAAGCACACAGCCCAATTTAAGCACCCAATGTGTAGGCTGGGAATGGAAAGTAGATAATGGTGTGTGTTTGCTTTGTTAACTTATCCATTTTTGCATCCTGCTTTTCTTTCACTGTTAGCTAAGGAAAAAGCTTGGGGCGGCCATAGCTGGGCAGGAGGAAATGGACGGCCTATCCTGGCCGCTCTGACCTTGAGTCTCCTCATCCACTCTCACCCACAAAGGCAGTTGCTCTGACCGAGGTCACTAAAGGCTCTTAATTCTTTCTGTGAAAGACAGTGATGGAGCCATGTCAGGGTGTTTCTGCCCCAGTCATTTCCTGGGGCACCTTGTACTCTGCGCAGCGGCTGTGTCCTCACATTTGTGATTGAAGGCACAGGCAGACAACAGGGTTCAGATTCCATTTTCCTAGCTCATGAGGGCGATTCTCTGGCAGGTCCCTTAGTGCGGTCCAGCCTGGGCATCCTGTCCATCTGTGTCCTGCCCTTATTCAAGGACCAGCTTCTCCAGCACATCATTCAGTGGCAACATGGCATCGTGTTTCTGCATTTAGAGGGCCACTGATCAGCACTGTGATCTCAGGCAGCAGAGCTCAGATCATGGCAGCCCAGTGGTCTCATTAGCGTCCTCATCTGTAAAATGGGCACAGCACTATTTACGGCAGAGAGCAGTCCTAAATATTAAACGTGGTCCTGAAGTACAGAGCTAAGCCAGTGTCTGTGGCCTCATAAGCCAAGGACATCACAGGAGCTCTTCCCAGTGGCTCCCACCCAGAGCTCATCCTGCTGCAAGTTCTGAGCCATTGGTTAGCTCCTTCTATTATTTGCCGATTCATTAGTGCCTGCCTTTGACAGTAGGATTCATGGCCACGCATAGTGCTGTTTTACTCATAGCACTTAACATTTTACTGAGCATAGGATGGACATTTAACGAATGATTGTTTTGTGCTTTGTGAAGTCAGATGTGCCCATCCACACTAATTATGGAGGAATCCACAGCCTGTGCACAGGGTGAGTCCCGCTATCTTTGGTTCAGGCTTCAGTTTGCTGGAGCCATTCATTCATTCTCTCATGGAATATGTCTCGCATGCCTACCGCATGCCAGGAATCCAGGAGGTGGTGCTGATCAGGCAGCCAGGATTTCTGTCTCCACAGAGCACGCAGTTTAGTTGGCTGCATTCATACACCTAAAGCATTTTCGCTCCCTCGAAAAAGAAATTATCAATGATTCCAAGTACTTAAAGATCACCATAACCTGAAAAGCTTGCTGGGTTGTAAATAACAACCTCACCTTATTGTGTTTATCTGTCATTGAGCTGGAAACAGTTACAAGGTAGGATGTGCGGCACTGCCTATTGAGTTTATTTTGTCTTTTATACAGAAATCAACCTTGTAGAGGAAACCACATCATTTTAAAAAGACTCGAGCTCTATTTTAAGGGTGTAAAGTAATCACCTTTTCTGGAGACGTATGTGTCCCCTCGAAAACACCTGACTACATCAGAGGCCGAGATGCAGATGTGGTGGGCCACCCTGATAAGGTCCCCCGTGATGGTCTGTAGGGACCCCTCTGAGCAAGGGGAGACTTTCTTGTTCCATTCCTGAAAAGTGGCAGAAGAAGGAACAGGTGCCTTCGGGATTCAGAGTTAATCAAATCCACAAAAGGCAATCCAGTTGCTTCTTGGGTTCATCGAAATTAGTCCATTGGAGACTTCTTAGAGAGAGAAAAGAAGAGACAGAGACAGGCACAGAGACAGACAGAAAAGATGAAGGAGGGAGGACAGAAGAAAGGCTTCATTTCTTTTCTTTTTTATTTTCGAATAATGTTCTCCAATAACAAACATATAGCCTGGTGCACAGAATGTCAGTTCAATGAATTGTCACAAACTAAACACACTCAAATAACCAGCATGCCGATAAAGACACAATACAGCACACACGAATCACCCGGCCCTACTGTACTCACAGCTGCCCTCTTCCACATGTTAACCTCCAACTTGATGCTAGGCTCCCTAGATAAGTGTGCCTGCTTTTCAACTCACATGAGTGGGATCACAGAGATTCTTCTCCTCTGTGGCCGGCTTCCTCTGTTCCACGTATGTTTGTGAGATTCACGCATGTTGTGGCCTATATTTGTGATTGTCACTGTCGTTGCTCTGTAGTGTTCCATTATGTGAATATGCTACACATTATTTTATCTACTGTACTTTCGAAGGGCATCTGAGTAGTTTGCAGCTTTTATCTGTGGCACGTGGCTACTGTGCACATTTTTGTACAAGGCATTTTTGTGAATATATGCCCTTATTTCACTTTAATTTCAAGAATAGATGTTGAAATTATTACATAAAGAGTCATAGAAGAGAAGTCTTCAATGTCCAAACACACATGGAGAATATACCTATTAAAGAGTACTGAGGAAAATATCTAAGTGTACTGAGAGGCACTTCTTCAAATATCTCTTTGTAGTAATTAGTAACTGCTGTAGTGTTAATAATTACTAATACTACAAATGTATATGAACTATTAATGATTATAAATGCTAATGATTGGTGGTTTGGGTAAAGCATTCTATTTCGTCCCCAGGATGTGTGAGGACATGTGTGAAATACATAGTAGTCGCTGACTCACACTTACAGGAAAGTTGGCTCTTCTTCCAAAGGGTGGCAGCTTACTTCAGTTGCAGGCAAAGGATTCCTCAATAGGAGATGATCAGCTTTAAAATACTAGTCTTGCAATTCCTCATGTGTAAAGCAGCAACAAACACTGCAAACCAGGAGGTGATGGGCAAAAGGGGAAAACAGGCATTATTAATTAGAAGGCATTTACGCTCACTTAAATGATTGAAGTAGAACCCAAGAATCTGCAAGGAGGTGAAGGCTCCTGGATGGTCTCTCCTTATTCTCCGTCTGCGACCTGCAGCTAGCCTTCTTCCATGGCCCAGTTCTCCCCAACAAAACAATTGCCATCCTTTGCTTCTTAATGTGGCAAGAAAGCAAAAACTAACTAAATGAATGAACAAATGAATAAGTAAAGAAAAAGAGCCAAGCTCTTGTTCCCCGAATTGCTTCCTCCACCTGCTCCTAATAGGGAAGCCACCTTATGAATTACAGCTGCCTGGGCAAAGCTCTGAGGAACCTGTAGGCTATCTCACTTCCCTTTCACCCACTGTAGGGTAATGAGATGCGAGGCTCTGGCGTGTTTGACAAGCTGGTTGCTCCAGCGGGCTCAGGGGCTGGAATGGGAGATTAATTAATGCTAAAAGACACAGTTTGATGTGGCAATGAAATTTCGATTATAATAATCTCTAATTATCTTGTACCTCGAGTGCCCTGGCTCTCCCAGGTGTTTCTTCTTGGTTGGAAATTGCTATTTGTGCATGAAATAAAGCAGGCTGCTTTTATTTATTTATTTTTGTGTGTGGGGTGGGGGGTTGGGGGTATAGGGAAGGACGTAAATAGGAGTGGAAAAAGACTATACACTGCCATGTTTGAGAGCTGAGGAATGTCTGAGGTGGAGTATCTCTTTGAGAAAAGTATAGCATTCGAGGAAAGCAAAGTTCACATTACTTTGTAGCAAATGTTACTAAGACAAGATAAAGGAAAATGTAATAAAGATACTGGACTAAACTAGAATTATTATATCTTGACTATTGATGGCCAGGCAAAGACCTCCAGGACTAGATTATACCATCTCTAAGACTATTGGAGAAAAAGGGTCAAAGACAAAATTAAACCTCATCTGGGCAGGCAAGATGGCTCATGCCTATAATCCCAGCATTTTGGGAGGCTGAGGAAGGTGGATCGCTTGAGCCCAGGAGTTTGAGACCAGCTAGGCAGCATACTGACACCCCATCTCTACAAAAATTAAAAAATTAACCCAGGCATGGTGGTACATGCCTGTGGTCCCAGCTACCCTGGATGCTGAGGTGGGAGGATTACTTGACCCCAGGAGGTCAAGGCTGCAGTGAGCTGTGATTGTACCACTGCCTTCCAGCTTGGGTGACAGAGTAAGACTATGTCTTTTTATATATATATATACACACACACACACACACACACACACACACACACACACACACACACAAAGCCTCATCTTTCCAGGTGCCATTAGGAGTCCTCTTCATCATAGGGATTCCACTTTAGAAAACGAATACAGGTTTCCATGTTTTAGTGCTTGGACAAAGGAAATAGAACTTCCATAGGGGAGAAGAAGGAGTTCTCATTCCCATCTGTGGCCGTGTATCCCCTAAGTCCCCGGCAGCTTGAATATCCATGGTAATTGTCACGTTTGCAAAGAGAATGTGGACTATTCCAGGCTGTGAAACTTGAATTCTTCAAGATTGCTTAGAAAGTTGGGGGGACCCATGAAGCCACTAGGGGAATTGACAGAGTCCACCTTCTGGAAGAACATGGAGGGAGGATACGAGGAGATAATCTCCCACACTCCACACACTCTGCAAAGCATCAGACTTATTCACAGATCTTCTAAGGGTGACCGCTTCCTCCCAGTAATTAATTAACATCTCTAAATCTGTTTTTCTCATTTGCAAAATGTGGAAAAGTTAGGCATAGTTTATGAAGATTATCTTTATGTGATAACAGGTCTGGCCCAGTGTTTGGCATGTAATCAATGCTTAATAAACACAGTTATCACCAAGAATATTTTAAACATTCTCAAGCCCTTTGCCCAAGCACACAGACATTTTACAAGATTTTAGGTAGAATCATAAGTGTGTGTCTGTGTGCGTGTGTGTGTGCGCACCAGCATATTGGAACTAACTGCCCTTCAGCTTTATTTTGGGCCTGTCTGGCGGCCAAGAGTCGGACACCAAATGGTACTCATGCCTCTCTCTTCCTCAATCCCAGTACTAATTATCCTGCTCCCTAAGAAAATGGCTGCCTGCCCCTGAGCCTTCTTACTTGTCAGGAGTCCTGGTGGTGCCTCCAGACCAAGGGACACCTGAGTTGAAGACTGGAAAGGACCTTCCTCACTGCAAGATACTAAAGGGTGGGCTGAAGTGCTAAAGTGCTGCTCATGTTTTTAAAGACCGAAAGGGGACCCTGAGGAATTGCTGCAGATCTGGGGCAGAGGCAGATGTCCAGCGGGGGTGATGGGCCATGAGCCCAAGTGCCAGGGCTGTGGAGCACAGGTGGAGATGGGCGCCGTCCTGCCCAGAGACAGGTGCTTTGCTCATTTGAGGGCTTCTGTGCATGGTGTGGTGGGGGTGGGGGCCAGGTTGAAGGAATCAGCAATAAGCAGTGTCTGTCCAGGCTGTTTTCTGCGCTGTGTTAGTGCATGGATTAGGAATAGGGAGATTTGGGACAATGCCCTTGTGCAGCTTGTGGCTGAGGGTTTGAGGAATTTTTCTATCATCCCTTTAAATGAAGATGACAGAGGTCTTCCCAGGGACTTAATAATAGATTCAATTAAGAGTAAGGCCATGTGGCTGCAAATACATTAAAGATTTTTTTCATTCTGTAGAACAAGTACAGAATGCCTATGTCATTTCAAACCAGGCTCTCTTAATCTGATTATGTCTAGTTGTGATAGAATGGAGTCAGGCTTTGACCTGAGCCCAGAGAAGCTGTCCTGTACCCCACCCACCACTGTTCCCAGCCTGCATGGCTGCTCAGGCCCTGGAAGGGTCTTGTACTTAGAAAAGCTTTATATCCTTACATGAAGGACAGAACAGGCAGCTATATGGTGTGGAAATGAACAGACACGGATATCCATATATTGAATAATTGGCTGGCTGTGGAGAATGGAACACTCTGTTGCCTCTTACTCACACTTATCTGCTTAAAATTGCTTCTACTGATGGAAGCCCCAGGAAGAAGGCAGCTTGCTTACAAGAATCACCCTGGAGGATGCACGGCTACATGCACACAATTTCGAAACGAGAGTATTTACATTCGGTTGGTGCAGCTGAACAGAGGACAGAACCTCATTTGCTTTCCATTACACTCACATTTGGTGTGCAAGAGTAAAGGACTCAAACTGGTATTTTGCTAAAGGGGTGTATCTGTTAGGACTAGGTTTCCCTGCAAGTAATAGAAACCTGGAAAGTAAACACTTAAATAATACAGGCATCCATTTTTCACATGCAAAATTCTAAAGATGGGGAGTCAGGGCTGGTGTGCTGCCTCTGCAGTCTCCCAGGACCTGAGTTCCTCTGCACCATCCCTGGTGTGATGCTTGACCTCATGGTCTCAGCCAGAGTTACAGCCATCTCAGAATTCTCCTTCCAAGCAGTACAAAGGGAGGAGGAAAGGTCAAAGGGCATAAGCCAACTGTTTTAGGAAAATTATTGGAAGCTCCCACACAACCCTCCTGCTAGCTGGAGCTTAATCTCACGGCTCCATCTACCGGCAAAGGAGGTTGGGCCACAGTCTCTACTAAAAATCAATGATTCTATGAAGGTGAGAATGGATATTGAGGTAGAAAGTTAGCAATCTCTGCCTCAGATCCTGAGAAATCTATTACATTTAATATCTAAAAATCTGATATTCCCAGGAGTAGATGCTTCTCAAATATTTTTTTTTTCTCTCTGCCAAGCCCCAACTTAATCTCTTGTGATTAATCCTAGCTTCAAAGATTTGGACAAGCCCTTTGAGATTGAATCTAGAGAAAACCTTGGAAATGTTCAAGTTTGCATGACTTTTCTGTGTTCTCAGTGTTTCCCTTTTTTGCATATTACTTGAATTAAAGAAGAATCTTTGTATGATAAGAGTTTACCAATACTGGTGATCGGTCCCACAAATTATTTCCTCATTCCTCTGCATTCATCCACTATGCACAGTCCGTACATCCCAGTAATGGAAATGTGATCTACAGTCAGAGGATAAGTCAAAAGTTGAAGACTCTTTATAGAAGATCAAATCAAGATCCGATAGGCTCTTTTAGAAACTTGGATTTCGTTTTTGCTATATCTCTCCCGGGTCAGATCATGATTATCACCGCCTGCACTGGAATCTCTTGGAGGTTAATTAGTTATCTGTATTGCAGCTCGAGTCTTTTATTGGATAGTTTTCTCTCCTTATCTTTGGCATACTACATGAAATTTTATCTAGGGTTTTTAGGGATTTATAATTTTTTCCCTATGAAAACTTAATTTTGAATGGTATCTTTGTGATATTATTCTTGGATAAAAACACTAAAACTGTGCTTTCAAAAAGCAAAGCTTTTCTCAATTATTATTGTCTCGTATGTCCCACAATGGTCAGCCAGCTTTTCGTTACCATCCAGTGAACTCTGCTCTGTTGGTCCCAGTGAAATCAAATAATTGAGGAAGCACGGCATAGCAGTTAGGCGCTCAGGCATGGATTCAGAAATATACGGAATTCAGTAGGGCTCCAGCACCTACTAACAATTTGGTTACTCTCCCTGGCTTTCAGATTTGCACCCATTAAATGACAATAGTACCTATTGTGAGGTGTTGTTGTGAAGAGTTTATGTGTGTATGAAAAGCGCTTAGCTTACTAAGTGTTCAGTAACTGCAATGTGTGTATATATCTCAGGCAGAGAAAACCACGCAAATCACAGAAAGCACCTGAACTAAAACAATTTTCAATCAACCTAACTTGTCAGTTTCAGGTTCTCTTTCCTGTCCATAATATTGCTAGAAATTATCAAACCAAGGTAGAGTTTTAAATAATAATGTATCCTGCTCTCTAAAAGTCCTGTCTTATGTTAATAAAGAAATGAAAGGCACTAAGAGATTGAAATATTTTTAAAACTACGTTTCCAATACAGACAGTAGCAATTGACTCACAACAAAAAAGATGTGGAAATAAGCACTGTAATACTTCCTCCCACGTTCCCATTAATTATGTCATTATTTTTCCATTGTCATTCGCTTTCATTTCTACAGTTTCCATAGTTGTTTGGTCCCAATTTTAAATGTTAATGCATTAAAATTTTACAATCAAAGGAGTCTGTTGCCTCCTTTTCCTCCACTGTGATTGGTCCATGCATTCTTGTATGTTTCAGAATGTCTGCCCTGTGTCTTTCAGGCAGCTTGGCTGCCACAGTGTTTTGGGATGACATTTTATTTCTTTCAAATTCTGGCAAACACTGTTCTAATATCATCTAGCATTGAATATTACCTCGGAGAAGTCTGAGATTATCTTTTATTTATATTATTTTATTTATTTCTGGGACTTCTCTTTATTTTTTCCCTAGATGCTAGATATTTTTTACTTTATCCTCAATGCTAGAGTACTTAGCAAGCATGTTTCAGCACCCATTAGTCTGAAACAATTTTTCGAGGAATATTGAGTACTTTTTTGATCTGCAGATGTCGTTATTTCTTAATTTCAAGGTTATTCTTCTGTATTATGTACTTGATACTTTTTCACTGTATTTATTTGGTGCTGCAGCTCTTTGTGTCAGGGATAGCATTTTTCTAAGTTGGATTTGCTCCATATTAATTATCTTCTCCCTAATTGCTTGAGTCATGTTGTGTTGTTTTTCTCAGCGCTGACTAACAATATCTCAAATCTCCCCTTTATGCCAGTGTTTGAATTGTCCCTTGTGCCCCCTCTTTTATTACTGGCTTCCAATTTATTAGTTGTAAAATGGTCCTCATTTTGGTCTTGGATTCATAGTCTCACTCCTTCATCTCAATCTGAAGGTTTATAACTTTTCTTTAAGTCTTGTTTTATATTCACGTCCATGTTTTTTGTTACATAATTCTACAGGACAAAACTCTCATGGAAAATGGTCTTAGACCATTTTCACCTTAGATTTTCTTCCAAACAGGGTTCTTCCTTTGACATTGGAAAGCAGAGTTTCATTTTTATTTCTTCTTTGTTCTTTTCCCCCCTTTTCTGTAATATGTTTGTCGAGCTGCCATAGCACTACTTTTCATCTTGGTCATGCTTGGGCGGCTGTTTTCAGACCATCTATTTGTTCAGATGATCTCTTCCTGTTGCATCCAAAAGCTACTCAGAGATGCAGGTGTTTGCCTTTCTAATCCACTTTGCCAAAGCTTGAGGCTCCAGAATGGGGGAGAGATCAGCTGAGTCGGTTTGAAGCATGTCTTAACGATTCGGTTCCAATTTATATTTTGTTGTTGTTGTTGTTGTTGTTAAATGCTGACTCCCCAAAATCTGGCATGAACTGGGGTGTATTTCCCCATTTCATTTCAGAACACTGAAGACCACATCAGTCAGCAGAAAACCAAACCTCTTTCGATGATTTTTCCTTTCTTTTTCACTTACTTTACTAATCCCTCCTGTCCCATTGACTCCAAATGGAACTTAATGTCTTGTGTATTGAATTGAAAGTGAGGCTCTAAAAAATTAATTATTATGGCTTGGTTCAATCTCCAATCTCTGAAACTTAGAGTTTTCTATAAAGTTATGAAGGTTGTTCTGTCTTCTAGTCTTCAAAGGAGTTTAAGTTTGCTGCATATCCTTTTCACTGTTTGAATCAGGGTTCTGTCTCTCTCTCTCTTTCTCACACACACACACACACACACACACACACACACACACAGCCATACGATTTAGAACAGCAAACAGCTGGACATAAAACCTATTTTGGTCTTCTTAATGAATCAGAACTCCTACCACGGAGAGCGATTTCTGAATCAAATTTTATAGGGAGGGGTTCTATTTCTCATGGTGTATTACGCTCAGACAATGCATATTAGGGCAGAGAGAGAAAATAAGACAGCCCCAAATCATGAATATCCAAAGCAGCCCAACTCTATCTCTTCAAGGCTATGTTGAACCAAAACCCCCTTGTGAGCTGCTTTGAGTTGCAGATCTGTTTGCAAATGAGCTTGGAGCATACTGGGTAAACAGGAGTGGTTGGTAAACTCTATTTCACTTCACCAGTGAGCTGAAAAAGCATTGGATAATATGTTATGAGTTGTAGATCTGTTTGATTGCATTGTTGCAAAGTGGGAATTGTTTTGCAACATAGATTCTTAATCACGGAGGCATCTATGATTGAATGCGTCGAAAATTGGCTGAAATTGAAAGTTAACTATACTGCAGACGGCTTATTCTGGTGTATAATTGAAAATAAATTCTAATAACTCTTCTTGAAAGAGCTGCTCAGAGGAAATTTCAAGCCCCCTGGAAAAAAAAAAAAAAAAAGTGCTTTCTCAAAGCGACTCTCTCTCTGCATGATACAGTAATGAAAATAAAGCTCTCTTCTAAGCCTGAACTAGCTTCTCTATGATGTGAATGCACTGACCAAAGTATGTCGATACTGAGCACTTGCAGACTTCTTTTGTAATGTGCTTCCCAAGCCTGTATGCTGGAGAGGTCTTATCATTTCTCTCTGAAGTCACTTTAGGATCATTTTATACAAGGACAACCCATTAGAAAAAAAAAAAAAAAAGAGTGAGCCTCTTTAATCAAACAGCCTTTAGTTTGAATTCTTGCTCCAGTCTTTGTGAACTTTGTGACTTTAGCAATATTTTTGTTGTTGCTATTTTGTTTCTGAGCCTCAGTTTCTATCTTTGTAAAATGGGTTTAATAATATAATCTAATTTTCTCTGTTTTGTATACTTGTAAATATTACAAATAATATATTTACATGAATAGTACTTTGTATATAATTGGTATTCGACACATTGTAGGAGTTAGATTTGGATATGATATGTGTATATATACAGAAGCTGCATATTCATCTCGATATCATTCACATATGCATATTCTTGCTAGATTTAGTCAGGCAACAAATAATGACCTTCTGGTCAACAACAAGCCACATATTCCACGGTGATTTCCTAGGATTATAAAAGAGCTGAAAACTTGCTATTGCCTAGTGCTGTTATAGCCATCATAATGTCGTACTGCAATGCATTACTTACGTGTTTGTCCCGATGCTGGTGTAAACATTTCTCCCTAGAGACTGACTGCTACCTCTAGGTGAAAATGAGACTTTTTAAAAGAGTGACACCTTCTCAAGAAGAGCCTCAGGCAGGTCCTTCAGGAGGGATTCCAGAAGAAGGCATTGCTATCGCAGGAGATGACATCTCCTGCGTGTTACTGCCCCTGAAAACCTTCCAGTGGGATGAGACGTGGAGGAGGCAGACAGTGATATTGATGATCCCGACCCCATATATGTCTCAGCTAATGTGCGTGTTTGTGTCTTAGTTTTTAACAAAACAGTTTTAAAAGTGAAACACACAGAAAATTTATAAATAGAAAAAAAACTTATAGAATAAGGATATAAAGAAAGAAAATGTTTTTGTACAACTGTATGATATGGGTACTAGGTACTAATATTACTATAAAAGAGTTTAAAAGTTTAAAAAATAAAGCTTGTGAAGTAAAAAGGTTATAATAACAAGTTGAGCTAAAGTTAATTTGTACTGAATACTTTTTTATTAATTTAGTGTATCCTAAGTGAACAGTGTTTATAAAGTCTACAGTAGTGTACAGTAATGTCCTAGGCCTTCATATTCCCTCATCTCTTCTCACTGACTCACCCAGAGGAACTTCCAGTCCTGCAAACTCCATTCATAATAAGCGCCCTATACAGGGGAACTAGTTTTTCTTTTACACCGTATTTTAACTGTACCGTTCCTCTGTTTTGTTATATTTAGATATATGAATATTTGCCACTGTGTTACAATTATCTGTAGTATTTAGTACCGTCACATGCTGCACAGGTCTGTGACTTAGGACCAATAGGCTCCACAGTCTACCATCGAGGTTTGTGTAAGTGCTCTATGATGTTCATACAATGGGGAGAATGCCTAAGGCTGCATTTCTTAGAATGTATTCTGAGGTTAAGTGACAAGTGGCTGTATTTAAGTCCCTATCCTGCCCCATTTCTGCACACCTATGGGCAACAGTTGAATAGGAGAATCAGAAGCAGACATAGGGCCCCACCACAGAGGACTGAACACTCCAGTCCTGGATGCAGAAAAACTAGAGTGCCAACCAACTCTGGCTCAAGGCTATCCTCTCTAAGGCTACAGTTTTTTTTTTTTTCATCTGTACAACTGAAGTAACAGCTTTATATATAGCTGTCGCTTGGTGTCTGCAGCAGATTGGTTCCAGGACCCCCACAAATACCAAAATTCAAGGCTACTCAGGCCCAGCACTCCTCCCTGTGGAACCCTCAGAAACAAAATTAACTCTCCTTAGCCACAGGCGTGGCATCCTGAAAACACCTTGCTTTCCATCCGTAGTTGGTCGAATCCTGGATTCGGAACCTGTGGACACGGAGGGCCAACAGAATTCCAGTGCACTGCGTTGTTACATAAAACAATGCAGACTGCCTGGCATCTGTGAAGTTCTTTTTAAATGTCCGCTTGTAGTCGCCCCTGCAGCCACAGTGGCCGCACTGTTTGTGCACTGCTCCGGAGCACATGAAAGCACGTGGAGAATGGGCTTCAGAATGAAACAGATCTGGACTCCTCATGACTCTGCCTCTAACGGGCTACGGAACCTTAAGCAAGTGACTGTATGTCTGTGAGTCCACATTCCCACGTAAGTGGAGATTATAACACCTTTCAGTGGAAGGAAGAAGCTTTATTGAGATGGCGAACACCGTGGGCTCTAACCATGTTAGCTGTCTCTTTAACCCCCCTCTGCTTGTTGTCAGCCTAGTTTTGAGCAGCAGTGGACTTCAGTGTTGCTTTTTTCTGATGGCTTCTGCTCAGGAGTGACTAGATTGATTGTCATCTTTGAGATGAGGAAGAACCCAGATTGCCCTTAAAACTGGCTGGCTTTTTCTGTGTCCAGAGAAAATCCCGTTTCCCTCTTATCTTCTAAATGAAACATATGCTTCTTAGTCCAAGTCAGCAGATGCCAACGTGGGTACACAAGCTGTCTACTCCATTTCCTGGTCAGCTCCAACAATGTTGTGCTCACTTCCCTTCCAAAAATAAGTCCACTGAGGTCTGCGATGCATAGCCAGGACATCCATCCTCGTCTGGCTATGGTGAATGTGGCCCCTGAGCTCGTCTTCTCCTTGGAAGACCAGGGGCGCTCTGCACACAACTACATCCTATCTCCCTGCCTGGTTCTCAAACTGGGTTCAAGGCCCACCCACCTGTATTCGTAGGTCTTTTCCAGACGGCCCACTGTCTAGGTCATACTGCCTAGATGCACTCTACTTTTAACAGGCCAGCTGCTCTCTACCTCTAATAATCCTGTCTCTTCTGCTTGTGGGTAAAGTCTAGACTACCCCCAAGGCTGATAAGTGGCAGCTATATATCTGACCTCCTCATACCATCATTGAGGGTAGTAATTACCTTCTCATCTCTGCTCCCCTTCCTCACCACCGACCTTCTTTCCAGTTCCTGTGCCCAAGCCAAAAGAACAAAACTCCACCATTCTTAAGTAGATATTTTCGTGAAATTTGATCATTGAAAGCCAAGCTGGCTCATCAACCTGGTGATGCACAAGAGAAGGCATCTCGCAGAGATGTGACAAGGATTAGACATTGATTAAAGTTCTTGGGATAAAAGTGCTCTCAACAATGGTAGAATTTTCTATTTGCTTTGCAGCCTCTGATTCTAGTCTCTTCCTATAAATCAGTTTCTCTGTGGACTGATGACTAACAAAGCAAAATATCCTCAATAGCCCCATGTCCTCAGTAGCCATATTTAACTAGGTCACATGGCTACACTAAGCATAACACAAGCCTTAATGATGTGACCACAGTTATTTTAGGAGCTCCTTTAGTTTGACAAATCCCAGTTCTTATGCAGTAAAACCTTTTCTGGGATGAAGAGCATAGATATATCAATTCACAGTGTTACCAATCACAGGAAAAATGTACCTCGTTGATAAGGTTAGGAACATTATTTTCATATAAGAGAGGGCAGTCTATAGATAGTTTTTAAAATTTAAGTTTAAAAAACTTAATTTGAAAACATGCTAACAAAAAGACAGGGTGCAGTGGCTCATGTCGGTAATCCCAGCACTTTGGGAGGCC
>NW_012110685.1:1036714-1038522 GCF_000951045.1 Mandrillus leucophaeus | reverse complement strand
ATTGCACTCCAACCTGGATGACAGAGAGAGAATCCGTGTCAAAAAAAAAAAGAGTGGCCCAATTTCTCTTCTGGTTCTATTGAGCTAGGGAGACATGGGAGAGTCCGTCCTGGAAGAGGATGGTGGTGGCAGAGAAGCTCCAGTTCTGAGAATGTCTTTTTGTTTTCTTTCTTCTGTGATCTCGTGCTGGTTCTGTCACCTCCTTGCAGCTGGGAAGAATATAATCTTCAAAGGGTTTCCTTAACCCTGAGCAAAGGATGAGACCAAACCGAAGGAAACAGTACCTCCTGATGCTGGAAGGATAAACATGTGCAACCTGTTATTGTGACAATAAGACAGGCTAAAAGCAAAAATGGGTTCAGTCAAGGTGTAGATGCATATATCCTAAAAAAGACCATTCACAAAGGAAGATGCAGCCTTTCTTCATTCTTACCCGTGGAAAGTAAAGCCCAGGGAGGACTCATTCCTGCCATTAGAGGCTTCCTGCAGGCTCTCATCAGCATATTTTGGTGTTGCCTGAACCATGAGATTGACCTAATTTGCCATCTTTTGTCTTGCTAATGAGGCTGGCTCTACCCTACTGCTTCAAGAAAGATCTTGTGTTACTTTCTTAGTGAAATGTGAGACTTCGAGTCCAGAGGCCACACCTGCAGGAGGGCTCACTCCACAGGTGATTTCAATTAAGTGCTGTGCCTACTAAGCCAGTCACCTCACCCTTCTGAATATGGAAATTACCCTTGAAGGGTTTTAAAAAACCTGCAGACGTCCTTGTCCCGCCCACTCTAAAACTACTAAAGCAGAACCTCAAGGAGGCAATTAGAATTGTTTAAAATGTTTAAACAAAACATGAGAATTGTTTAAAATCTTCCTAGGTAATTTGGGATAAGAATGACTGCACCTGGTACATGGTGTCTCCTCATCAATAACTGAAGGCAACTGATCTCTGCCTTTTCTTTGCTCACTAGGCTATAGAATTAAGCAAGTTACTCGAATTTTCCGGACCTGAATGTCAGCACTCCGTATTTGCTGTCAGTACCAACACAAAGGAATCACAGGGATGACCTTGCTCAAGAGACCTGAAATTGGTCTACACGAGCAACCGCATATTCGTAGGAGCAGGCTCTCTGTGCTCAATTGCTACTTGAGGACAATTAATGGCTGTCTACACTGACACTGCTTCCTAATTCCTCTGGCCAGACTTGCATTCTCTACCCAGGTCAATATGGTAATGATAACGATTATGTTTTCCTTATTCACTAGACTGAGGAGTTCTGTGAAATGACAGTATGACTTTGAATGGGAAGTGAGAGTTTTATTTGATATTCTACTACTGTGATCTTAGAAAGCCACTAATGTTACTCAGTCTTAGTTTTCATTTTTTTTTTTTTCATTGATAAAAAGAGGGGAATTAGACTACATTGGTGGTTTTCAAAATCTGTTTCACATTGGAATACTTTAAAATAAACCAGACTGAAGGGGAGCATCTCTGATTGCAGCAGATCTTAGGTGGTTGAGCTGAGACCCGCCTCTGGGAAGCCTCTCTGAGGCCTCCGTGGATCCCTGGTCTGGTGAGGCCAAATGAAGAGGAAGTCTGAAGGTCATTCACTGATACCCATCTGGGGTTTTGAACTGTCAGCCTGCCTGCCATTTCCAAGGGGGGAAGCTATGGGTTGCCAACCTCTTTTCTTTGAGAGGAAAAGACTGGAGAATTGGTAGTGGCCACAAAGGTGCACTACTTGCAAATTAATTCAGTGCATAACTGAGTTTCTTTAAAGTTCCAACATTCCAGTTTTTTTTGTTTTTTGTTT
>NW_012110685.1:1032154-1033514 GCF_000951045.1 Mandrillus leucophaeus | reverse complement strand
AAACCTAGATTTTAGTTCCAGACTTTGCCATTAAATAGCCAGGAAATCTTGAACAATCTGTTTGGTCTCAGGTTTTTTGTTTGTTTGTTTTAATTTATAAAATAGAAACAGTATAATTCCCCCTGTACATCATGTGAAAAAAATGTTTAAATTTAGAATAATAACAATAATAGCTTAGACTCATTAAGTGTTTACAGGTATTCTTCTGAAAAACTGTGTAAAACTAAACTAATTCAATCTTCACAGCACCCTCATTGGCCAGCTACTACTATTATGCTAATTTGATATATGAGAATACTGAGACACAGAGAGGTCAAGTAACTAGCCTGAAGTCACACAGCTGTTGAGTGTCAAAGCTGAGATTTCAAACCTGGCCATGTGAGCTCACACTGGTACAACTATCTCATATTGCCTTTGTAACAAATAAGACAGTGGTAGTCACAGCAGTGTGTATTCTAGAATGTTAAGATGTCTTTTAGCGTAGAAATAATTGTGGACATACCGTTAGGAATGGAAAGTGATACTACTACTTTGGGTCTTTGTTTGTTTGTTTTTCTTTTGGTTTGGGGATTTACTAAGAAGTTGCTGACTGGGCCTTCTTCTCTTTGCTGATAGCATTTATTTTCCAGGGAAAATGGCAATTTCTCAGATAAGAATTTGATAGTTGAAATGGAAATGCCACTTTCAATAAAGAAATCTTAGAAAACTAAAAAAATTACCCGTGCACTCTTTGGTATCACACCACAGACATCCTACCTCATAGGTCAGATATAGTTCTGCATAGTTGGGAACTGCAAGACCTCGCTATTTTCTGTTTAACTGAGGGGTAGAAGAATCTCTTGCTGAAGCACAAGTGTTGCCCCTGCCCCACCATGCAAAGACCTCGCGGGCCCTGTGTTGGGAAAGGCTGGTAACTTTTCAAAAAGTGAGTTGCCCAGGCCGGGCACGGTGGCTCACGCCTGTAATCCCAGCACTTTGGGAGGCCGAGGCAGGTAGATCACAAGGTCAGGAGTTCGAGACCAGCCTGGCCAATATGGTGAAACCCTGTCTTTACTAAAAATACAAAAATTAGCCGGGTGTGGTGGTGGGCGCCTGTAGTCCCAGCTACTCGGGAGGCTGAGTCAGGAGAATCCCTTGAACCCGGGAGGCGGAGGTTGCAGTGAGCCAAGATGATGCCATTGCACTCCAACCTGGATGACAGAGAGAGAATCCGTGTCAAAAAAAAAAAGAGTGGCCCAATTTCTCTTCTGGTTCTATTGAGCTAGGGAGACATGGGAGAGTCCGTCCTGGAAGAGGATGGTGGTGGCAGAGAAGCTCCAGTTCTGAGAATGTCTTTGTTTTCTTTCTTCTGTGATCTCGT
>NW_012110685.1:1023749-1030259 GCF_000951045.1 Mandrillus leucophaeus | reverse complement strand
ATTCTCCTCCCTCAGCCTCCGGAGTAGCTGGGACTACAGGCACGTGCCACCACACCCAGTTAATTTTTGTATTTTTAGTAGAGATGGGGTTTCACCATGTTGGCCAGGATGGTCTCGATCCCCTGACCTCATGATCTTCCTGCCTTGGCCTCCCAAAGTCCTGGGATTACAGGCATGAGCCACTGCGCCCAGCCCCAAAATTTTAGATTTTAAGACATCCAATCTTTAAAATGACTCTTTAGTGAAGTGGAGAACAAAGGGAGATACCCGCTGAAATTCTGGTAATGTTTAGAAGGGCCACTTCCTGACACATGGCAGCCAGTTGAAGCAGTTGGTCAGGCTGGATAAACAGTGCTAAGCAGGCAACATGGAGCCTCACAGGCGTGAAGGTGTGGGAAGCAAGCTCTAGCTTGTGGAGACCACCAGGAACTTGACTCCCAGGTGTCCTCCACACAGTAGAGAGTCAAGGCACTGTGAAGTTGAGTCAGTATTTCATTCTGGAAACTGGAGAGAGATTCAGATAGTTGCTTGTCAAAAGAGTAACAATTTGGGGAAGTGGGAGAACTGATTTTGAAACAGATGAAACAATATAAAACTCCAATAAACTCAGGTATCACTCTGGAATTAATGGAGGACAAATTGGATCTGCTGTTAAGTTAAATACCCATCTGCTCGCATCCCTGGAGCCCATAAATTTGTGGGGCTAATTAGTTGTTGCCATCCTTAGAGCAGCAGGGGGCTAACCACGTTCCCTGGAGTTTTGCTACAGACATGGCCCATTCCCTGATGCCTGTCCAGACACCAGAGCTATAGGGGAAGGAACAGAAATGGGGTTGGCCCAACCTGGGGTCATCCAAAAAGTTTGGAGGACATAGTGACATCACCCATGTCCTCATCTTGACCTTTCTGAGAGATGGAGTTGAGGAATCTCTAAACCAATTTAAATTTCACCCACTATTTTTTTTTTCATTACTACAACAAACATTGCTTTTTTCTCATCTATCCAATTATCGTCCTGTCTTCTCCTCAGTCCCCCTCTGCTACCTGACTTGACTCCTCTAAAAGCAATTCTCTCTGTGCCCAAAACGTGAAGCCTTAATATAGGCTCTTCAGCATAATCGCTTCTTAATTAAGTCAGGCTATGGCTCCGTTTCCCAGAATCGTTTCCAGAGGGCTTAATTTTACTTCTGCTCAGAATTAATATTTTACATTCTACACTTAAAAGAAACAAAAAAGAATGGGAAAAAAAAAACCTCAAGAAGAGGGGAATAAGAAAATGGTTGAGGGGAAAAGAGAGATCATATTTCAATTCCTATCACAGAAGCATCCAAGCTCCTGTCGCTATTTTCAGCAAGTAACACTCAATTTGTGACATTCACTTTAGCAAAACAAAGCATGGATCAAGGTAATTAAATGGCACAGCTCAGAGTGAATTAAGGGATGATTCTATCAACAGGAGACTCCTGCTGATATGGCACTTTCCGTGTGTCTGCTTTGTTCTGGCCGTGCCAGTCGTGACCCAGGGGGGCTGTGGGAAGCCCGCTGATGGTTCCAGCACATGGTGTACCCGGGTGTGCATGGAGCAGCCCAGTACGAGCACTGTGTACTCGTCATGTCAGTAGAAGACCCAGGGAATGAAGGCTGTTAGTGGCATTCAGGCCCCTTCCTCAAGAGCTGGCCAACTATTGTCCTTTGCCCTGGACCAGTAGTCCCTAGGGGCTCTCCTCTCCCCCCTCTCTCTCTCTCTCTCTCTCTCTCTCTCTCTCTCTGTTGTGTCGCACAGAAGCTTATGCATACATTTATTCTGAGATGGCAGTGAACCTAATCTTCTAGAGGGAAGTGCAGGACCCCTGGTCCTACTGAACCACCCTGTCTATCATCCATTCAACCATGTAAAAAAATACGCATTGACTTCCTACTATGTGCTGTCTGGTTGCTGGAGCTACAATAACACAGTGTGGAAACATGTGCTGCCATTACCGAATCTGCAGATCTGTGAGTCACAGAATACAGGGCCAGGCTGCCACTTGGACAAACTCAGTAATGCAAGAGAGTTGTAAAAGAAGACTGAGAGGTCTGCAGACATGAGACCAGAGGTGTGTCCTGAGGGTACACGCTGCCCAACATGGGTTCTGGTTTGGATTTTGGCAGTATGGGCATAATCATGTATGCACAGGCATTCTGAACTTCTGTGATCATCATTCATTATAAGATGAATTATAATTCATTATAATTCATTAACATTATATATATATATTATATATATAATGAATGTATAATTCATTAACATTATAAGACGACTTCTGCAGAATCTCACAGGAGAATACAGAGTGGTGTCGGGGGAATGGATTCAGAGGCCGTGGAGCTGGAACTCTGGTGGTGTGGCTTTGGCTAAGTGTGCAGGAGGTTGCATGCAGCTTCCCCGAGAGGTTCCTTCCCTTCATCTTCAGCGTTCCCTCCTCTCTGCCTCCTAGCTGAGAGTGATACTATCTTTGGGGGAGGGGCAAAGAGACAAGGGAGGTTGAAGATGCTCAGAGGGACCCATTAGACTATCTGTTTACCTACTCATGTGGAATACACGAATATATGTGATTATACCTGAACTTCTGGTTCCAGTGGCCGTGGTGGTGTGTTGACAAGCTGCATCCCAGGACCTGCGACCAGGGCTGCCCCAGGGTGTTTCCCATTCTGTTCTTTTGATTATTAGCCAGATAGTCCCATCAGTCCAGTCTCATGGCCAACAAACAGCACCAACAAAGGGGGGTTTCTGCTACTTAGCCTGCTCTTGCTGCGGGACTGCCCAAATTGATTACTCGCCCCAGAAATTTATTTTCTAAATACCGTATAAGATAACAATGCAGTATACCAGCAGGAATTGAGAAATCCTTTCATATGTGGATTTTCTTCATCATGGTATATAACTCTTAGAAACATACTTATGATAAGGGGCTTAGGTTATAGAATTTCTCAATTTCCTTCCCTAAATATTTTATCAACATCATGAATTTTAAGAAGATTGAAAGATACTGTTTTTTTTCCTTTGGCCAATTTGGGTAAGAAGGGAAATTAGCTTTTTTTCCCCCCTGAAAGAAGAATTTAGGATGCCAGCAGTGAGCCTATGTAGGTTCAGGTGTTTTATAAGGGGAACTAGAACCTCTTTGTTTATCTCATTTGGTTCTACTTGCTACCAAACTCCACCAAGTGCTTCTTCGACAGCAGGCAGGCTCACAGCGTTGCCAAGCGTGTGCTCTGTCAAGCTTCCTTGGGTCGAGGTTTGGGGGTCTCTGTACCCTGTGTCCACATAAAAATGTACCACAGATTGAGCCCTGACCAGGCTCTAGGCCCTATTTTAAGTGCATTATTTATAGTAAGTATACCTCACAATAATCACATGAGGTCAATAACATTATTAACCATTTTATAGTTAGGAAAATTGAGGCATAGAGAAGTAAAGTAACCACGCTGAGCGATAAGAAAGTAGCAGGATTTAGTTTTAATGACAAGGTCCTGCACTTGAAAACCATAGGAGACTGCTGCTTTGTGAGGCCTTCCCTGTAAGACGGGTCTCCTTTCTCCTCGCCGTGCCTTTGCTCTTCCCAGCCTTTCTGTCATGGACTCAGTCCTCCTGAGTCAGATGCCAGTGGCTGAAGAGAGAGCAGGGGCAGCAGACAGGCTGGGGAAAGGAGTGAAAGGACATTGCCTTTCAATCTCATCCATCACCTTCAGACCTATATGCTAAATAGGGAAAGGAGTTCTGGGTATTAACCAAACCACAGGAAATCTATTCCTTCCCCTCAAGTGAAATCTTACTCTTTCACAGATACTAGTTTTAAAAATTCACCTCTTCTATGAAGCCTTCATCTAAATATGTACTTTGGCATTCTTCTAGTTCTTATGCATTTATGTCCACTTTTTTACTCATTAGTACATTGTATCTTTTAAAAGATGTGTGTATATATGTTTTCTGTCTTCTCCATTTGGTTGGAAGTTCTCCTTGGGAGTGTCAAATGTTCTGTCTTTCATACTTCTTTCAATGGGATCTTGGATAGGTCTGTGGACACGGGGTTACATGGAGCATATGGAATGGATGCACAGCTAATGTTGGGGTTGAATCAAGACCTTGACATCACTCCATGCCATCAGAAACGTTCATGCTGTTTGACCTTTGCAAAGTGAGATACCAAGGCTTAGATTCTAACCATGAAACTGAAGTATGAAACCTAATATCAAGCTTAGCTACAGACATGTCGGTACTGAGCACAGGTGTGAAAGATTTAGAAACCACATGTATGTGCATAGTTAGCACATAGATATTGATAAGAGGATAAGCCCATTTCATGGGCAGGCTTCAAAGGCAAATATGCAATTGATCATCTAAGACAGGGTCAGCAAACTGTGCCCATGGGCTCGATCTGACCCATTGCTTCTTTTTATAAATAAAATGTCATAAAAACACAGCCACACTCATTCTTTTTCATAGGGTCTGTGGTTGCTGTCATGAGACAACAGCAGAGCTGAATAGCTGAATCAGAGAATACAGGGCCCGCTAGCCTAAAGATCTACTACCTGGCCCTTTTCTCTATTTCTATTTTTGATGCGTATAAAGAAGAAAGTAGATCCTTTCTTCAAAACTCACAAAGAAAAAAAATTGCTACAAGTCCAACTTTCTTCCCCAGGCCTTAACCCATTTATTTTCTCTTCTACTAGTATCAATTTGAAAAGGAGATCCCGCAAACTTCTGTTTCTGCAAGTCAATTATTTCTTTAGAATATTCAGTGCCATGGTCTATTTATATGCAGATTTTAGATGAAGTTCCAGATTTTTTATTGTGCTGTACCTTTTTAGAGGACATTTTAGCATAAGTGGTACTAAAATTTTTTGTGTATTGTCTCACACTTAGAATCATTTTTTTTCAAATCCCTGTGATTTAGCCAGGAACTTCTAGGGAGACGTAATAACCATCAGATACCTCCAACAGAAATGTATAGTGGGGAACTGAGAAAAAAATGAACTCTAAAGGGGGTTTCAATCTCAGCTTTATCAACATTTGGAGTTTTGTTCCAATTTTAACCTACTATTCCCAGTGAGACATATTTCCTGGTTTTCAGTATTGATTTTTATATTATAGAAGACATACAAGGACGTGCTCACTATTTCTGGGCCACATTCACACTACAAAGTGCTTGCTAAAGAGCATGTAAAGCTCTAGGTCCAGAATTAAATGTGGACAGAACACGCAAAAGGGGAGATTAAAATAATGCACTGCCTTGCAGGGCTCCCAGGCCTTCGGCTGTGTGTGAAAAGTTTCCTCTTCGTACCCCAGCTGTACCACCTGATAACTCGGGGTTAACTCATCTTAAATCCCACATGTTTTATCAGTGGGATTATATCCCCCACCAACTTTCCTTAACTAAAGGTCAAGTGGATCAAGTGGATCGTGGAGAGGGGTCCAGAAATAGCAAGGCAAGTCCTGGAGACTCGGAAGCATTTGATGCAGGGAAAATAGGAGCCCTGAGCAAAGAAAGAAATTCAGAGCTTACTTCAGACTTGAAAGTCCCACCATCAAGTATTTTTGTAACTGCACGGATGGACATCAATAGGTGATTAGAGAGTGCTGGGCATGGAACAGTGCATCTCTAACCTTTGAGGATGGCTTCACAATGGGCAGCCCCACACTGTCTGTGGGCTACTCTGTAAAATATTGTGGAAGGAGGTCATCTGGGGAGCCCCTTAGCAAGGAAGGGTACCCTGAAGAAGGGCCAGTGATGAGGAAAACTTGGGGTTGTGCAATCTGACATACAATGAGCTTCACAGCCTGCCACATATTTTTTATATTTTACCTCATTTGATTCTTGCCAACGTTGTGAATTCTATAAATCAGGTCCATTTAATAAATGAGAGAATTAAGCCTTAGCAGAGTTAAACAATTTTTCCAAAATTATATGGTTTGTAAATGATGGAACTGGGGTATAAATTCATATGTGATTTTTATATTCTACCATGCTGGGTCAAAATACTACTGCCCCAAGATTTTTCAGGGACCCAAGACAGAAGAAAATGTTGATGTATGTGTACTTTATAGATCCGTTTTCTTTAACTATCCAGAAAGGAGAGTCTTTTTGTTAACTTTTATTCTGGGTTCAGGGGCACATGTGCAGGTTTGTAATATAGGTAAACTCGTGCCATGGGGATTTGTTGAACAGATTATTTTGTCACCTAGGTGACAAAGCCTAGCACCCAATAGTTATTTTCTTCTGCTCCTCTTTCTCCTCTCACCCTCCACCTCCTGATAGGCCCCAGTGTCTGTGGTTCCCTTCTTTGTGTACATGGGTTCTCATCACTTAGCTCCCACTTATCAGTGAGAAAATTGGTGTTTGGTTGTCTGTTCCTGCATTAGTTTGTTAAGGATGATGGCCTCCAGCTCCAACCATGTTATCGCAAAGGATGTGATTTTGTTCTTTTTCATGGCTGCGTAGTATTCTGTTGTGTGTATGTACCATGTTTTCTTTA
>NW_012110685.1:983513-1023288 GCF_000951045.1 Mandrillus leucophaeus | reverse complement strand
TAGCCATTCTGACTGGCATGAGATGATATCTCATTGTGCTTTAGAAATGATTATTTTAATTCTTACTTCAGGTAATTTCCTTTAGGCATATATTGTATCCTGTGACAAGTACAGCTTCAGACTTAGTTTCTTGTGGTAACATATATTCTTACAAACCCCACGTCTTTGTAATACCAACATGACTTAATTATTCATACTACAAAAAGAGAGGCAGTACCAATGGGTGGATGGTGGGATGTAAGCTATTGTCACACTCTTGTTTCCTCACTATACTTATTAAATGGTGGGAAGATATAGAAACTAACACATATTGCGTATTTCTCTGGGAGGCATTTTTAAGGAATATTTGGGAACTGCTTTTGGTGGCACATCCAGAAAGAAGACATAGAAGAATAAAAACCACCCAGGGTTACATGAATTCAAAGGTAAAGTAAGGGCTTGACAAAGAGCAAAGCATGAACCCAAGAGAAAAGCAGGCCCCCTGAGGTCTCCTGATGTTGTGCCCATGTTGTTCCTCTCATCGAGCACCATGGCAGGTGCACGGGGAAAGGTTGGTCACTCGAACAACCACGTTTGTACAGATAATCACTGGTGCTCAAGCCATAACATTGTAGTGGAAGATGGCAAGTTCAGATCAAGTGATACCTTTCCCCAAATCCTAAGCAATAATGACAGTAATTAAAACACTGTGCGTGGCACCAATGAATGGTAAGCAGGGGATTTACTTACATCAATTAAATCTAAAAGCCATTACTTTGATAATCATATCCAAGTAAAGGGTAGAAAGGGCACCACGGTGTGTCCAGATACAGAATGCAGTGTCTGTTTATGCATATCGGGGAGGGAGTGTGGGAATAAGTATTGAACGGGATAAAAAGTAGTCTGAACATTCCCAAGCCCTTTCCATTATCTGGAGAGAGCTCCACTATTCATAATCCTAAAATGCACGGGCTGATAATTGCCTTAATCACCAGAGAAACATGGCTGAGATGTACTGAAATAAGCCATAAAACTCATTACAAGATAACAAGATTCTGTCTTTTCTCCGAGGTCACACTAGAGTTCCATAAGGTCAAGGAGTTAATCACCTCGTTCAGTAGAAGCACCGTAGATAAGAAACTCTGTACGTGTGTATGTGTGTGTGTGTGTTGGGGTGAGGGGTGCATGTAGTTTAAGGCTTTCTAGGTTCTAAGCCAATACACATGGTGACCAGATAGGTGAAAGGGAAGTGGATGATAGTCCATGAATAACCAATAATTTTGTGCTTTTTTTTTTCTTAACTTTTGGGGTAAACACTTCTTGTATGCTAGTAATTGTTAAATAGGCTTATTTTGCAAAGTTAGCATTTCCTAGACTGACCCTCTTCCCACCTTATGATCTATTCAATTCTAATGACTTGCGCACCGGTCATCAGCGTTGCCAGGGCTGTGGCTCTAGACTTTGAGCAGACACACTTCTTTCCCGCTGGTCTGATGAAGCACACCACAGACAGTTACACAGGAAGGAAGCTTAGGCATCACCCTTCTCACTGCCTCGGCTTTCTGCAGGAGGGAACAAGGCCCAGGGAGGTGTAATGCTGTCTAACACTACACAGACTATTCATAGTATAGCAGGACCGTGAGGCAGTCTCAGGTACCATTTCACTAAGACACCGTATTCTCTGATAGGCAATGCTGGAAGCAAATGCTCTTTCTGGAAGATGAAATCTCTGGATTCCCCAGTGATTCTAAAACCAATGCCCTACTAAATTTGGGGGGCACATCCTCACAGGTGTGCTAGTCAAAAGGTGTGACCGTAGAGTCACATTGGTTCACTGTGGTGAGGGACCATTGCTTGTCCCACATTGCTGTCCTCATTGGATGATGTTGGTCTGCATTCGTCTTCTCTTCTCTGCCAGACCTCTGCTCCAACATGGTTCCTCACTCTTTGCCAGAGCTTCTGAAAGTCCAGTCTGGCCTTCAGATCTTGACTTCCCTGGGTTCTCGGTAAAGACTATTTTACCATGAAAAACAGTAAAAATAACAAGACTGCTGAGAAGATGTTTATGAAGATAAAATGAGATTACGTGCCTGGCTCACAGAAAGTTCTCATTAAACAACCATCATCATCATCATCATCATCATCATCATCATCATCATCATCATCGTCTATGTAAGAAGGGCTCTGTTGAGGAATATAAGAACACTAATTTACTATTTCTTATATTGCTGTGGCCTCACTAGAGGAAATGAGCTTAAACTACATCAGAAAAAAAAAATACCGAATTTTTAAAAATTACTGGGGAAATCCTGTTATATAATTTCAAGAAAATATGGAGAAACCTCTTGGCCTCCTTCTTCTTCAGGGGTTGGTAAATGAGTCATTGTTTGGAGACTGGGTGACTCCAGTGCAAGCTCCACATGTTTTCCAGGCATTTAGATACTATTAGTCTTCAATAAGTTACATATAAATTGAATCTACTGACCAAGATTTCTAGTTTTTTGCTCAGTTCTTGGTTCTTGGTGCATGTGGTTTACAAATATGTAGATACGAAAGACCAAGAATGCTGTCATTTTTAGCTGAGTGAACAACAAACCCTAGATCCTGACTTTTGCAACTACTGACTGTTCTCAAAAGTATTTTTTTAAGTTTACTTTGTAAAAACAATTTAAATTAAGCTCTTCAAATATGCATTTGTTGAGGATTTACTTTGACAGATACTGTGTAGGTGGTTATTGCAGAATTAATCCTCAGTAAATGTTTTTAATAATCATTTGATTTTCATTTAACACACAGTAACCACCACATAAATTCTAGTTGTGTATAGCTAGTCGAAAAACAAGTTGAATAAATACCAACCAGTTATTAAAAACATTTATTGAGAATTAGCTACTCATTGTTATCTGCATTCAAATCAATTGCACATCTTCCATAGTAAACTTTAAGCAAGATTCCCCGGCAGATGCTGTGGAATAAAGCTCATTCACCAGCATTGGTAGGATTCTTGGACATACATTCTGCTCAGGACTAGCACATTTAAATCTTTGTCTCCTAGGCTGGAGATGAAAAGATCATAAAGGCCAGGCGTGGTGGCTCACACCCATAATCCCAGCACTTTGGGAGGCCGAGGCAGGCAGATCATGAGGTCAAGGGATCGAGACCAGCCTGGCCAACATGGTGAAACCGTCTTTTACTAAAAATACAAAAATTAGCTGGGCTTGGTGACACACGCCTGGAGTCCCAGCTACTTGGGAGGCTGAGGCAGGAGAATTGCTTGAACCCTGGAGGCGGTGGTCGCAATGAGCTGAGATCACGTCACTACACTACAGTCTGGTGACAAAGCAAGACTGTCCCCCCGCCCGCCCAAAGAAAAAGAAAAGAAAAAAAAAGATAATAAAAAGCAAAATGGATTCCACTCAAGGGGAGGCTTAGGTCAGCTCATCAGCTGTGCTGTTCTGAGGTCAGGGAACAGTTAGATACAGGCCCAGGCAGCCTGAGTGGCCCCCAGCAGAGCTGCTCTTTGTCCTGGAAGCGGACACTCTCCCATCAGAATGCTTAGAATACGGACACGGGATTGGGGGCGTGTCACTCGAGTTCTAGACTTATGAGTTAACAACTTGTGACCTTAAGAAAATGACAACCTTCCCAATATCCTTGTCCTCTTGTGTAAAATGGGAGTGGAAAAGAAGACTGACCCCATAAGGCTTCTGTGAGGATCAAATATCCTAAGAATGGACCTAAAGGACTTTGCACATGCAGCGGTATCTGAATAGAGACAAGATCATTGTGGTTTTTTTCTATGAGAAAAAGTTTGAGGTAACACTCACAGTTCCTAATGAGGCTTCCTTGGCAACCAGATATATTTACTGGGAAAATCCGTGTACTCAGATTTCCAGTGGCCTCAAATAGGAACAAAGGAAGGTGGTGCCCCGGGCCTGGTTCCCTTGGCCTGGGCCCCAGACCCACGCACAACTGACAGAAGAACAAGAGGCCGCAGCGGCCTAGGCTCACCTCCTGACATGATCCACTCACTCTCACGGCTGATGTTTTTGGAAGATTGCTGCTCAGCACTGTTGTCAAACACGTAGCAGCCCAACGTGGGGCAAGACAGCAGCTGGCTCACCCTACCTGTGGACAGAGGCAGAGCGGGTTCTGGAGTGGGCAGGGGGACTTGTCAGCATCTGGATTGTGACTGGTCCAGCATACTCTCCCCTGCCTGTTGGGCAGCGGGACTCAGACCTGCTTTCTCAATGAAAAACAAGCAAACCAGTAAGAATGGACGCAATAGGCTTGCTCCCCGCTACAGCAGGGCAGGAATCTGAGCAAGTCAAAGCATTCCAGGCCCTCCGATCAGGAAGTGCACCCGGGCACAGGTGGCCATGAGTGGCAGTCACTCTGTCTTCAGAAAGCCACTTGGAATGCAACTTGCGCGATTGCCTTCATCCTTTACTGCCTTGCCAGACTGTTTACTGGAGCAACCTTATTACCGATCTCCTAAACATCTCCATAAAACCCACAGATCACAGACTGTAGCATGATTACAGCCACCACCCTATCTGACGAGCTGCTGCAATTTCTCCCAGGGACTGGATGAAGCAGGCCTCCTTCACCAGGTTCCCATGGGTGTGCCCTGTGTGGACCACAGAGCCAGCTCTAGAAAGGAGAAGGCAGGAAAGAAGAGACCTAAGTCCTTCCTTTATAGTCTCCCCTTCTTAGGGATCTTTTCATTTGAAGTTATCTTTTTTTTTTCTTCCTTTGTTCTTTCAGTCTCACAAGTCTCCCTCCACCTGCTGTCTCTCTTAGCCTTCAGAAACAGATGTGGCCCACTGGAAAGACAACCTCACTTGCTTCCAACCTTGCTTCCACGGGAGGACTGACATCAGCCGGAGGGCCCTGGGGGAGGGGAAGGCTCAGGCCTCGCTGGCTGCAGCTGCGGAAGAAACCTCTGATGAATTTCAAAACCTGCGTTTGCTTTGGATGTGATCAGCAGTCACAGTGGGGCCTCTGTGTTTTACTATATGAACAAGCTCAGAGGGAGGGAGAAAATGCAGCCCCCTGGCTCTGCCTCTCCCCTGCCACAGTGGCTGAGTGGAGGGCAATCCTCATCAGTGCAAGTGTGGGATGTTTAGCAGGATGCAAAAGTGGAGCCTGCTTGCTGCTCCTACCCGAGTGCCTGGAGCTGAGAGTGTGGGGCACCTCTGTGTGGGGTCCTGGGCGGGGGGGCTTCCAGTATGAGAACACAGGTGGGACCACACCAAAGCACCCCCTCAGAGGGCTCCACTCGCGGCCTCTTTTCTAGCCTGTCCTTTGGAGGAGTGGCTTTCGGAATGACCAGGATGCACTGGTGATAACAGGGCTGTAAATTATATAATTTCATGCAAGTGAAATTCCTGTCTCAGGTTGTTACAGCCTCCAGCCTTATCAGAAAAGTGGGCAGGTGCTCATTGAAGGTGTTTGTTCAATATTTGTCGATGAAGCTCAACAACAGCTTCCCCTGCATCGGCAACAATGTCACTGTTTCTTGGCTCCCTGCCCGTCAGATGGAGAGTTCATTCACTGATTAATTCAGCAGACGGCTCTCATGTGCACAGGACTGTAACCGGTGATAGTGGGAGAAGAAAACCTTGTTCCTCTCTTCAGGAGGAGGTTTGGTGAGATCGTGGGGTTCATTTTTAAAGGCACAAAGTCAGAATCCTCTGGCAGCAGGAGAGGCAGGAAGAAGGGATGTCATCTGCCTTTCCTTTCAGTGGTTGAAGCCCCTTTTGCCTAAGGCTTCCTTTCCAGACGCAGCCCTAGAATGTCAAGGAAAAGCCAGGTGACCCATCCACCCCCACCACCAAAGGCAGAGCTGGTGTCCTTCTGAGTGTCCCAGGTAAGCCTGGGAGGAGGTGAGAGGACCTCACAGCCACAAAAACTACAGTTGTAGTAAGAAGTAACTCCTCCAGTCCCAACAGGTTTGGTTTTTTTTTTCCGGGAGTCTCAGGGTCCATCTAATGCAGAGCTTCTCAGAGTCTGGTATCTGCCAATAGCAGTGGCATCGCCCAGTCTTACAGTTGGGTGTGTGTCTCCTCCGAATCTCATGCTGAAATGTGACCCCCAAGGTTGGAGGTGAGGCCCGGTGGGAGGTGTTTGGGTCACGGGAGCGGATCCCTCAAGAGTGGCTTGGTGGGGTTCTGGCAGTAATGAGTGAGTTCTGGCTCTGTCAGTTCACATGCGATCTGGTTGTTAGAAAGAGCCTGGCACCTCCCACACTGGCTCTTGTTCCCTCTCTCACCATGTGACACACCCACTCCCCTTGCCTTTCGCCATGAGTGGAAGCTCCCTGAGGCCTCACCAGAAGCTGGCATTGGAGCCATGCTACTTATACAGCCTGCAGAACTGTGAGCCAAATAAACCTCTTTTCTTTATAAATTACCCAGTCTCAAGTATTCTTTTATAGCAATGCAAAATGGATTAATCCACCCAGCTACTCAGAAATGAAAAATCTCAGGCCACATGGAAATGTACTCAATTGGAAACGCTGGGCCTGGGGCTCGCACCTGTGTTTTACCTCGCCCCCTCCTGGTCCTCAGGCACGCTCGAGCACACTGCTTTCCATATTGGGCTGCATGTTGGAATCACTTAGAGAGTTTGTAGAAACAGAAGTGCGGCCGGGCGCGGTGGCTCAAGCCTGTAATCCCAGCACTTTGGGAGGCCAAGATGGGCGGATCACGAGGTCAGGAGATCAAGACCATCCTGGCTAACACAGTGAAACCCCGTCTCTACTAAAAAATACGAAAAAACTAGCTGGGCGAGGTGGCAGCACCTGTAGTCCCAGCTACTCGGGAGGCTGAGGCAGGAGAATGGCGTGAACCCGGGAGGCGGAGCTTGCAGTGAGCTGAGATCCGGCCACTGCACTCCAGCCTGGGCGACAGAGCAAGACTCTGTCTCAAAAAAAAAAAGTGCAGGGTCCCACTCTCAAGGATTCTGAGGTGATTGGGTTGGGATACAACTTGGGCATGCGGGTTTTTCAAGTCTTCTGAAGTCATTCCTGTGTGCAGACAAAGCTGAGAACTACTGGCTTAGGATCTGATAGCTCAGCTGTTAAGAAAAGGGGGGCTCCCATCCTTACCCTACACCAGAGTTATCCTTTGTGTTTTCTGGAATTCTTAGCAATTTCCAGATACTTGCTCCATCATCCAGGAGAAGATACTAATTAGTAGAATTTAATCTGGTACCTTCCTCCTTCGTTTTTGGAGACACCTCATAGAAAAACAGGAAACCTGAAACAAGGCAAGGTCAGCAACAACCTCCGGGCCTTCCAGAAACACAAAGAAGTCTCTGGCTTGGTTGTTTCTGTGCAGAGGGCTGCTCTCAGCTGCTTTGCTGTAAAAGACACAGATGGGAGGCTGTGGGCTCAGCCTGCTGGTGGGCTGGGACCACAGACCCTGTTGAGTCCATACCCCACTCAGGAGTGGTGGAGAAAGGAGGGTGGGCTGGCAGGGAGGACAGTTGAGATTCCCTAGATGTTTAGCACATTGTTCTGTCTGACTGTGGAAATTAATAAATATGCTCACTGGAATGAAAAGAAAAATCTCCTGCCCTGCCAAGCTCCATGTGAGGCAATGAAGGGGAAGGAAAAGTGCTGCTCAGAGGAACTCTAGTCTCCACTGGAAGACTCAGAGCAGCATAGAAGCAGTGCCATTCTGAAATGCTGGGACCAAATCCATTGCACATCTGGGCACCTGCCCCGTTCCACCATTGAACCTGTGCCTTAGGTCCCGGGAGGACCTCCTCCCTCAGCCTGGGAAGGAATGGGAGGGCAGATGAGGAACAGCCTAAATCAGTAGTCAGTTATCTCTGCTTCTCCTTTATTTCCCTCAAATCCACCAGATCCTCGCCTGCCATTTTCCTGGGCCTCAGTATTCCCACCAGCGAAGTGTTAGTGCCAGACCTCACACTCTAGGGCATAGAGGAGACGTGGGTAGGTAAAGGGAGAAGGCTTTGCATTCCAGCAGTGTTTTATGCAAGGAAAGAAAAGACCACAGGAAAAAAAGTGAAGAGATTCGTCTCCATACCACCACCATCCCAGTTAGGCGGGTGGCTGGAGAAAAGATTTTAAATCCACCCACATAGTCTTTTAAAAAGACTTGCCTAAAAATACTGCACCTCTAGATGACCCCACTTCATTTCTCCCCCTCAAAAGACACAGAAGCAACTCTCCCTTTCTTTTCCTTCCTGTGATGCAGCATGGGCTGTGAGGAGGCACTTCTGAATCCAGTGAAGAACTGCAGGCATTGAGGAACCATCCTCCCAACCGCATGGATAGACTTGGGACTTGACATAGGTCCTTGACAGATGCTAAGGAGAAGGAGTTGGAGGCTTGGCCACCTGTAGCCTGTGTCACAGATATGCTGCTGCAGGTCACAGGAGGCAGAGCTCCTACTGATGGGTTTTGCGGTTCAGTTTGGACAAAGGAGGAGGGCGGGGCATGAGAGCCGGGGAGGAGGAGGAAGAAGCACTACCTGGTTCTGCTCCTGCGTGCTGAGCCCTGGCTTTTTCACCCTGTTTTCCTTTTCTTGGAGGCCCAAAAGTCTTCAGAGAGGGTGTTTGAGACAGAGCTCATCTAGGTCCAGGTCTGGAGTAGGTATGGAACTGTCACTATAAACACTTCCCAAGGAGATAACCCACTTCTGCAGAAAGCACTTGAACTACACGTGGAATCTGTTCTTTTCAGGTTTGACCGAGCCCTCTGTGCTCCGTGAGCCACCGTGGTGGTCTGGCACTGCTGCTCAGTTCTCAGAGGCTGAGAAGTGTCCCTGGCTCTGGGACTGAGGGGGTTAACGGAGTGCTTCTCTGCACTCACTGTTAGCGGGAGGATGGCCGGCCTGGAGAAGGACAAGCTCTTCAGATGAAACCATCTTTGAGCAGTTGAGCTGTTTCCACTTGTGGTTTTACAATGGCCCTATAAAGACCAGCCAAAAAAAAAGAAAAAAAAAAGTCTTCGAAAAGGGTCAGGCGAGGGGACCCTTGAGTGGAGGCCCAGCATCAAGCCAGCACTGGCCCAGTCTGAGACTTAGCTGCTATCTAGGGTCCTGAGTCCTTTGGAGAGGCAAGCATCTGAGGCCAGCCTTGGATTTGGGAAAGGTCAGTGGGCAATTCCATCGCAGAAGAACTCTGCAGTGCAAGAAGGGGAAAAATAAGGCAAGCTTTCCCTGGCGTGGAAGAGTAAAGGGCAGAGGGTGGACCAGTGCTTTTAATGCTGCATGTCATCAGGTAGCTGCTCGCAAAGGGCCAGCCTCTCCTTGGAAGTTTTTGTTGGTGGTCTCCACCAATTCCAGTTTGTTTTTCCTTTGTATTGTTCTTAGCACCAAAATAGAAGACACTTCTCCTGTGTCTCCTCAGAGCACCCCATGCTTACCTCTGTCTTGTCAATAGGATGCTATATTACAGCTCAGCGTCTCCTCATCTGTGTGCCTCGCCAGGATGTAAGGAGGCAGGCATCATATCTCCTATCTCTGGAGTCTCAGCACTATCTCAGCATATCGCAGTAGCGTGCATAAGACCCACAATCTCTCATCTGCAAATTCCACATTCACAAAGCTCTGGAAACCTCGAGCTTTCTTTCCACTCATTTTGCAGAAAACCCTGGGCTAGATGTTGTCAGGGTTGCAAAGTCAAAATGTAGAAGCAGAGTGGGAACAGCAGACTCAAATACACGGCGAAACAGAACAGAACCACCGGGCAAGGCAGGCAGCAAGCTGCTGAGTATGAGGGGAAGAGTGAGGCGTGAGTGACATATTCTGAGATGAGCTCTGAAGAGACCTGAGGGGCCAGGTGGCACTTAAGCTGGGTTTAAATTGTAGATAAGGTTTGCACAGATAAAGGGGTGGGGTGGGGAGATAATCGTGGGACAGCATGGTTTTCTATTTCCCTTACTTTTTATAGACATATTGCTTTCTTTCCATTAAGCTTTCAATCTCTCCCAGGGCTAGGATCTTAGTCCCGTTTCTTACATTCTGTCCACTGTACACAGAAAATGCAGTCATCTCTCAGAATGTTCCCATTCAATAAGAAATTATTCTGGGACTTACACACAGAATGTGCTTGAGAAGATTTTCTTGAATGAATAAGAACTTAAGGGCCTGTAATTTGTTTTCATTCATAAACTTTATTTTTGGAGCAGTTTTAGGTTCCAGTAAAATAAGAGGAAAATACAGAGTATTCTCACAGACCCCTTTTCCCACTGCCCCACAGCCTCCCCAACTGTTGACATTCCACACCCACGTGGTGCAGCTATTACACCAACCTACATGGACGCGTCATTATGTGGATGCCTGTTTGTCCTTGCATTCTCTCTTATTCAAGAGTAACAGAGGAGGCAGACGAGGACGGCATGTCTTGCTCTGATTCAGCGGCCTCTCTTTCCTCCCTCTACTTAGAGGTTCCTGGTCTGCAGAGAAACTTGCCCAGACGCAAAGCCACAGAGCAGAGACAGCAGGATCACAAGCTTTAAAAGGTGTAAGCAGCTGGACGCGATGGCTCATGCCTGTAATTCCAGCACTTTGGCAGGCTGAGGTGGGCAGATCACCAGAGGTTAGGAGTTAGAGAACAGCCTGGACAGCATGGCAAAACCCTGTGTCTACTAATAATACAAAAAATTAGCTGGGCGTAGTAGCAGGCGCTTGTAATCCCAGCTACTGGGGAGGCTGAGGCACGAGAATCGCTTGAACCCGGGCATCAGAGGTTGGCAGTGAGCTGATATCGCACCACTGCACTCCCTGGGCGGCAGAGTGAGACTCCAAAATGAAGAAAAAAATAGATGTAAGCACCGAGAAGGCAGAGAGCGCTTCCCTGTGCAATAGAGGGAGACATGTAGGCATAGATATTAAAGATGGAAAAGACCTCTGGGATCAGTTCCCTCCCTCAGGGTCCAGAGCCAGGGAAGTATTCACGGAACTGCTGCCTCTGATGTCTCATTGACTGACCGCAGTCAAAACCACACATTTTTCACCAGCTCCCAGGGCAGCTGAGGCCAAGTGATCTGTTCTCCCATGAGTGTGGCCTCAAGAACAGAGGTACGGACGCCACCAGCCCCTTGAAGTGTTTTGTTCTTTACAGTTTGAAAAGCACATTTAAAGTATCGTTGCAGCTTCACCACACCCTAGTGTGCAGGGTGCTTCGGGGTCTTCAAATCTCACAGGTGAGAGAGCTTCAGGGAGCGAGGCGATAGCCCTTCATCGCACTGGGCGAGGGAGTTGAGCCAGACCCTGTATACTGAGCCCTCAGCCCAGGCTTTCTGTAGGGCATGGTGGGTGGATCATTGACTTCAGGGTCCTCTGGCCACTGCTTGTGATAATATCAGATCAATTGTATTTAGTTTAACATTCATAATGAGAAGAAAAGTAGTCATCCTCCTGAAGTATGGTGTTTTAATTTATGTATAGCAAGAAATATTTCTGAGTCAAACACTGTTAGGAAAAGTTTAAGCATAGATGTTTACCTCGAACCCTCTCCAAGTCTTCAATATACTAATGTGATCAGGATGCAATATTTGACCGTAATTCCGTTTCTGGCAGAGCATCTTGATTGGGGGATGCAGCAACAGAACTGGGGGACATATGGCTGCTTTTCTCTCCAGGGCTCAGCTCTGAGCTGTCCTCCACAGAGGGTCTCATAGGAGCTTGGAGGAGGAAAGATGGAAAACTGAAATCTCCAAGAATAGGCTAAAAGGAACTGAGTTATTCAGGCATAATAAGAAGAAGACACTAGCAGGACATTGAAGTCAATTTTCCAATATGTGAGCATGTGAAGGATCCACTACATAGCGTGGTGGGTGAGGGGCTGTTCTTGCAAGTTGAATGCTCAGAGCCTGGCTTCCCTTCAGCCAACAGGACAGAACCGAATCAGTCGGCCTCAAGGAGCTTGCTGCATGAAGACAGGGAGCCTCTGGGGCCAGGAGCCAGGCAAGGAAGGGACTCAGCATCTCAGGGTTCTCAAAGGGTCCCACAGGACTCAGGTGGACCAGTTTGCATCCTGTACTGAGACGGGCCTGAACACAATGACCCATTCAGGTGGTTGTTGGCCTCAGGGTGCTGCAATAACGAGATTTTCTGTAGAAGCAGGTCTGAAAGACAGATGCTGCAGGATGAAGTGGGGGATGGAGACCTTCGGTGAATTCATTCACACCCAAACCAGGAGGGCCGGGGGGTGAGGGTGAGGGAGGGAGAGAGGAGGAAGACTCAGAGCAGAGTCATTTGAAAGAGCCCCGAAGCCACCGGGTGGAAAGTCACCCTGCGGGGAGCTGACCTTCCTCCCTCCTCCCGAGAGGCTCCAGCCAGCGCTGACCCTGGGTCTTAGCTCTGTGGCCTGTGAGAAAAGAGGCAAAAACCAGCTCCTCGTGCCTCAAAACCTTGCTGCCAACATCTGAGGGCAGGCCTTGATCTCTGGGTCTGTGCACCCCCCCTTATTCCTTCCTGACCTTTCATCCATGAAGCTGGGACAGATGATGTGGGGCTAGGGTGGTGAAGAGGGACGGGGGATGCAAAGAAACAAAAGGAAAATCATGAAGGGAGACTGGGCCCTGGGGATGGGTTACTTGCAAAATCCTGAGTTTCATTAAATATAGAAAGGTAGGATGAAAAAATAATATTCACTCATTGTTACAGTTTCAAAGTCAGAAGCTGGCCTTGATTTCAAAGAACTTGTGTGTAATGTG
The DNA here is from genome assembly GCF_000951045.1 of Mandrillus leucophaeus. NCBI lineage: Eukaryota > Metazoa > Chordata > Mammalia > Primates > Cercopithecidae > Mandrillus > Mandrillus leucophaeus. The sequence continues at coordinate 1,010,612 of NW_012110685.1, read as the reverse complement.
ATGCATGGCTTTCTCTTCTGTCTCTTTTTATAGGTAAGTGACATTTCATTCTGCTCATCCCCAAGGCAAAGTTGGATGTTTTTAAAGTGGAAAAAAAAATGAGCGGAAAAAGAAACGGGGAAGGTGGGAAGAGGTGGAAGTGGAAGGGCACAGGTAGGTGCATACTCAATTCTTCATCTTTTGCATGGACTGGTGGGGGGGTCTTCCCCCCAGATTCGATGGAGAATCCTTTCCTCAGGACGGAAGGTCCAGACGGTGACTGTGGCTGTTGAGATGATGATGGCTTTGCTCTTTGAAAGGGGTTTGTCTTGTGACACAATGGCCAGCACTTTTGCTAAGAGGTCTTTCCTGGGTGAAGTTTCAAGTCAGAAAGGATTTGAGGTTTTGCACCCTAATGCTATGTGTCAGCTACATTGCTGTGAGTAGGGCCTAGAGGAAGTAGGGAGAAATGTTCTGGATTAAAACATTCCAGGAAGGAAAATCAAGAACAAGGAAGGATGTCATTCCTGACATGGTCAGGCAGAAAATGGTTTGGAAATTTCTGAACAGAAAGGAGGTTTGTGGGAAAACTGAGATCTTGTACATTAAGAATTTTGTACTTAATTTTATGGTCTGTCCAACTACTGTCAATGTATTTTTCTATTCCTGCCTGGTCGCAGAGGCTGAAACATCACTTATTTTCTCTTTAGCATGAGGCAGAGTAGCTTTCTAAAGGAGCTGGGGGCTGGTTTGTCATTGTAGTCACTGTACCTTTTCTTGGTCAGTCAAGAAAGGCGTTTTGAAGTTCCAGACTAGTTTTGACTTTCTACTGCTCTTAAATATAATTGCTTTCCCCTAAGAGTAGAGTGAAAATGCTCTTTTTTTCCACCTGTGAGTTGCCAACAATCCACTGATATAATTGACTGATGGCTCTGTCCCACATGTATTTGTTATTTTCTTTGAGAGAGAGAGAAACGTAAACCATTCTATTTAACAGTCTATAAATCCAGACCGGAAACATAAAACTCAATTCAATAAAAATATTGAACATACTCAGTTTTATCTTATGTCCAATGAAAGGAGATCAACAGAATGAAGTGGGGGCTGGGTTAGCAGAAAGGGGAAAAAGACAAAAACAATTTCAACTATGTCTAAGGCCTCAGAGGAAATGCTCTCGCACACACACGAGAGATAAATCTATAGGCTTCGGAAATCTTCGAAAGAGACAAAAATACTAGAGTTTGTTCCTGAAAGTGTATAATTCTATTTCTATCATTTGAATACACAGATGTTCTTTAAATCTTCTTTCCCTTGCTTTTCACAAAGAGGGGGCATAAAAGAAAACTCAAAACCCAGCTTCCCCCTCTAAATTAGGAAAAGTGTCACCGTATGTTGAAAATCACAAAGCATCTTTTTTCATGATGCCATGTCCCCGTCCTGTGGTCTTTCATTTCCTCCGAAGACACTGTGACTCATGTCAGATTTACACGGCTGCAGACACACCTGGGAATGCTTCTTGGTATTTGCCATGCATAATGGGGAAAATTAAGCTGCCATGTATCTGGCTCCTAGCCCGAGCAAGGGCTGTGCACCACCCCCAACCTGCTTTGAAAGGGAAGAAGATCTACAACCAGGAAGCACTCCTAGAAGCTGCCCAACATGGCAATAAGAAAGTGGGTTCTTAGCCACGTGGCTTCCTGCAGTCCCTCTGCCACTGCCAAGACCTGTGGATCAAGGCTGATGGAGTCACTGATTTAGCGGAAACATTCATGTCTTTTTGAGTGTGTTCACAGAATAAGGGCTGCAACATAATTGCTCCCTGGTCTTGAGGTCCTCCCTTTTCTGCATAGGGTAGGCATTGCGTGGATGAAAAGGGACGGCCTTCCCTCCTGGCTCCCTGTGGACCTCAGAGCTTGCCTTGTCAGCTCGTGGCAGGGAACGCTGAGGGGCCCAGCTTATTGTGATGGATGAAGGCAGTCCCTCAGAATTTCCCATTAATAAGGAGGTAATAGAGTATATGTTAATTTTACAAGAACATTTTCCACAGAGTATATAAGTACACGGGATATATTTGAATAGTTTTAATATGCTATGATTCTCGGAACCATGGGAATGAAATTCTATTTGCACCTACCTAATAAACAACACATTCCCCAGCACTACTGGGCCCTGGTGGGATAAGAAGACAAGGGGTCATGTTTACACGCACACCCCCCCCAACACACAAACGCTGGCACGTACTCATACACACATTCATATTCTTACATGCATACTCACAGAACTGCGATTGTGCCTTTGAAAGGTGACAAGGAGCAAAGACATTTTTTCAGAATTAGAGCTGGCCTCTCAGTGTTGTTTCCCCAGATACATGTGTCCTGTTTCGTCACCCTCATCGCTCACCAAACGCCTGGCCCCGTCGCTGTGTTTAACTTCACAGCTTGGCTGCTGAATGCGCCAGGCTCTTCATTTGCTTGGAATCCATCGATCTGGCCATCTCCCTAGCGCCAGTGCCCCAGGTTGGCACAGTTAATCATCTTGGGTCCAACATTGATCTCTGTCACTCCATTCCTCTCTCTGCCTCGGGTCCGGAGGCTTTCCTTGACCCCTCTGTCTGTCTGCAGGGGGGGCCGGGCCCCTGAGAGGGTCTCTGCTTCTCAGCTCTGGTTCTCTAGCTTTGAGGGAGCAGCAGTGAGTGTGAGGGGGACTGTGTGCACCACTTACTAGCAGAGATGGAAACAAAGCAATGTGTGGTCTTCAATAGCAAGTCACACCCTTGCCAGCCCTGGCAAAGCCGGCTTTGAGGACTGAGGATTGCTGGGATTCCCTGTCTCTCTTTGGACAAGGATGTTTTTGTAACCTTTTTTTTTTTTTTTTTTTTTTTTTAGCTAAGCCTTACTAAGAGTCAGACACCTTACTAAACAATACACACAGACACACACAGATTTATCTTATTTTCAAAGCAATTCTATGATACTGGTTTTATCATCCTCTTCTTACAAACAAGGAAATCCAGACTTAAAGCGATGAGATTATTTGCCCAAGGTCACTTGACCTTGAAGCTTGAATTAGAACTTGTGTCTATCTGACTACAGTATTTGTGCACTTAACTGCTTTGGGATGAAAATCCTATCCCAAAAGAGCAGAGGGTGACAGGAAAGGAAAGTCTTTGGACCACCCTGGGCTTGCTCCCCTCTAGCTTTGCAGATCCACCAACCTCTTGACTGCTAGGCCTCTCTGGACAGGGCTCCAGTGGAGCCAGCACAGGCAGGTGACAAAGAGCTGGGCCCAGATTTAGAAGAACCCAGTTTGAGACCTGCATCTGTTAACAATTTGCTGTGTGCCCTTGGGCAATTTATTAAATTCTCTGAACCTCTCAACATGAGGACAGAAGCATGTCAGTGTAATACTGTATAAGTTTACCCGGAGACCAAGTACCTGTAAAAGGATGCTCTGACAGTATTTAATAATTATCATTACTTGAAAAATCCCCTTTCACCATGGCCTTCCAAATTTCTGAATCTAGTTCTTGATTTTTCTAATGAGGTCTAGAATTTTTGCCAACGCAAGGAACAGTTCTTGGCAGCTTTCTGCATCTTCACTTCCTTTCAATACCAGGCCTAGTGGAGAGCAAAATTAGCCTGCCAATCACTCAGAGGCGTATGGGCCCCAGGAAATTAAATTCCCTCTCTCTCCAGCTGTCTATCCCCAGTGCCAGGTACCAAATGAACACGCGCCATACGTTGCAGTTCCCGTGTCTTCTTCTTCCTATATGTTAATTTGATAATTTTAGTAAAATAAACCAAGTAGATTTGAGATGTAGTTCATTATCCCCAAAGTCAAGAGATTATAGAATGCCGTTAGTCAGAAGGGGGCCACTGCTCTCTTCTGTTGATTTTTTTTTTTTTAAGATTTTAATATTTCCTTTTTCCAGCAACATTTAAAAGCCACTCTTTTACATCTGCTGCCATCCTTTAATGACAGACAGAATAAAGGGACGATTGTTACTCAGAGAAGCTAAACAAAGGGACTAGGATCACTTGGCACATCCTCTTGTGTGCCTGACTTTGAACTCCTGGAGCCCATATCCTCCGCGCCTCTGTTGGGCACCAGAGACAGGACCCACAGAACTGCTTCCTGCAGCCACGGATGGGTACCCAACAAGCCTTAGGGAGAACCGTGCTCTAAATGCCATCTGTGTTTGCCAGTGGCATTCACGCATTCCCTCCTGTCCCTCAGGGAAATTAAGAAGGGATCTCCTCTCAAGGCTGACACCTGGAGACAGCGGCTTCCTGTTACCCATCCTTCCCACGCCTCATCTCTGGAGTGAGTTATCTTAATCCTGACATTTGCCCAGTCATTCAGAATGTAAACCTTTTTGTACTACAGGGTAAAAAATATTTTGGGTAAACAGTGATTGCATTGATGTGAAAAGCCAAGTAGAGATCCCTGGTAAGGGAAGGATAAAGAGCTTTGTCCATACTGTTTGGTCACTGTTATGGGCTGAACAGGATCTTTCCAAAATTTACATGTTGAAGTCCTGACCTCCAGTAATTCAGAAGGTGACTGTATTGGGAGATACTTAAAGAGGTGATTAGGGCAAAAAGAGGTCATCTGGCTGGGCCCGAATCCAACATGACTGATGTCCTTATAGAAAGCGATGGGGACACAGCACACAGGGAGGAGAGTTCATGCGAAGACACAGAAAGAAGGCGACCATTTGCAAGAGATGCCTGAGAGGAAACTGATGCTGCCGACATATTGATCTTGAACTTCTAACCTGCAGAGTGCAAGGAAATAAATTTCTGTTGCCTAAGCTACCCAGTCTAGGGTATTTTGTGACGGCAGCCCTAGCAAAAAAAGTCACAAAATGCATCCATCTAGACTCAGTCCCAATGTCTGGGAACAAGCAGAACTGGCCGTCAGCCTCGGAAAGGAGGCAGGCTTCCAAGACAAATTCCCGCCCCACCGTATTTTGCCTGACTTTTGTCAATTTCCCATGTTGATCTCCACTTTCCTTATCTGTGCGCTGGGTATGATATATATCTCAATGCTGTTTTGAAAATTAATTGAGATAAGGAATAATAAATAGTTTAAGACACACATTGCTCAATATCCAGTTTTGCTAACTCTATTTCTCTTAATGGTCATAGGAATAAAAATGTACAGTAAATGTGACATTGTAATATGTAGTCTATACTAGGCTACATATTCACTAAGGTCACTGCATCAGTCTGGAGTATTTTTTTCTCCTGGTAATTGGAGACAACACATCTGTTCTGTCTTATACACATCTAGATGATATTCACTAAGGTCACTGCATCAGTCTGGAGTATTTTTTTCTCCTGGTAATTGGAGACAACACATCTGTTCTGAGGCTTCAGTGCCCAGGGCTACTGAATTCCTCAACCTATGGTCCAGTGACTGAGTGAGGCCCGCCCTCCACCCTTCACCCTGCCTATCACTCCTTAGCTCTCAGCATTACTGCCATGGGAGAAGCAGTGCCTTAGAATATGGCTCATGAGACGTCCACACCCTGGCCCTGCCTCCTGTCTTATAATTGCCAGAGGTTTCCTTTATTTCAATGAAACTTACAGTTACAAACAGCTAAGGCCAGATTCAAGGATTCACTTCTAATGACTAGCTTCACTGAAGAAGAGATCATTGACCATAAACACATAATATATGACCCATGCACAAGGCGTTGTGAGGGTAGAAGACCACCGGTCTGCCCCCAGCCTGGTCTACCCCATTGGAGCCATGCCTGCAACCACCCCTCCCAGAACAGAGGATCCCAGAATGAAGAGACATACTCGACAAACACATCCGATTCTGACATCCTGAGATGGGAGATGCCTATGATCTCTGGGCAGAGGTTGGCTGAAAGCCAAGTAGCCCTGGATGACATTCCCAGAGTGCCCCACCTACAACAGGGCCCTCAGCCTCTCTGATCCACAAATGGATAAGATCAGTGCAACAGAGATGGCCAGGCTCCTGGTGAAGGACTCACAAAGCGGCACTCACTCAAGGCTGGTGACACACTACCATTCCAGTGGGACGTGTACTAGGGACGAGGGCATTCTTTTCCAGCTGTGGCTGGGATCAACATTTCTGGAAGCTGAGCTATTGGTCTGTGCCTGGGTGAGTAAAGATCCAGGTCTCACGTCTGAGAGATTCAGTTCATGCACTGGGGTCTGGCGCCATGCGATGTTCTCTAAGGAACTGACTTGGAGGCCTCGGGGACTCTAGCAGAGGGGGAGGGCTTTGGCTGGCCCCCTACTCCATGCCGTGGCCTTGGTCCTCACGATTATGCTGCAAGGAAGTAAGTGGGTTTCAGGGCTGGCTTATTGGATCTTGCCATCTTGCCTCTGTGCCCTACCTGGGATTCCTTCATTTAAAAGCTGCCTTTTCCCTTAAAGAGGAGGACCCCAATTCTGGGCAGAATCTACAAAGCCTGTGGATCCTGGCCTCTGCTTGCTCTCCGGCTCTGCTCCTCCGTGGCTTGTTCTTGTTCCAGCCACATGGGATTTGTAGTAGTCTTTCCTCCTTCTGCCTAGAGAGCACTTCCGGTCCCTCTGTTCCTGGGTGACCCTCAGGACTCTTAATAATTCAACGGAAGACCCTTCCTTGTGAAAGTATTCCTGATCCATAGGCTGGGTGCTCACCCTCGAATCCACCCTTTTTCTTCCGTGCATTTGTTTTGCTTTGAACGTAAGCATTTATCGGTGCTCTGATTCCAGCTCCCCAGTAGGGCAGCAGCCCCATGACAGCAGGTGATACACCTACTTTTGTCCCCAGTGAGCTTCCCAGAACCTGGAACCACATGAGTACTAATCCTGGTCATGGAGGGACCTGGATAGTTTCCTGCCTTACAGCAGTAAGCAAGTGTTCAGCCTCAAGTGTCTTTCAACAGGAGTAGCCCAGGAGTGAAACGTCCCTGAGCAGACCTTGAGACTTTGAGGGCTTGTCACCCTGATCTCACCTTAGAACCACCGTGGAACTTTTAAACCCATAGACGCCCGCCCTGCATGCCTGAGATTCCAACTCCAACAGTCTGGGTGGGCCCGGGCATCTGCAGGTGTCTCCTCTGTGCTGCCAGGATTGAGACCCACTGCCTGGAGACACCATCTCTTCCCACTGCTGGGTTTTGATTAGTTGAACTCCAAGGGCACCTTTCTTCCAAGCTCCTAATAGTCATCGTTGCCGCACACGGTGCGATCCACTTCTGGTGCTTTCTGCGGCTTGAGCCTTGTAATGATGAGAGATAGCTTTTGTCATTCCTATTTTGTGGTTGAGAAGCCGCAGCCAGGGGAGGTTAAGTATCTTGAACAAGGCCTTGCAACTCGCGTGAGAAGAGGCAGGATTTGAACTTGTGCCAACGGAACATGAGCCTGGGCTATTAGTGTCTACATTATATCACCTTACGTTCTTGTGGCAGAGGACTTTGGAAGCACTTTGTGTCATGCATGTATGTGTGTGTGTGTATCTACATCTATCTATCTATCTATCTATCTATCTATCTATCTATCTATCTATCTATCTATCTATAAATATCTTCTACAGCATTTACTATCAGCAATGCCTGGATACTCCTAAGGATTCCCAGGTAGTACTCTACTAATTGTGAGTGGAGATTAAAAAAAAAAAAAAACACCTTGATTATATGTTGCAAGTCCCTAAGTGCTTGGGCTATGCCCCCTCACCTGCTGGTAGCCTTGAGTGGTGAAAGGACAGCACCCGCGTGGCCACCACAAGCTCTCCTGGCCCTTTCCCTGTTGGACCAGGAACAAAGGGGAAGATATAATGAGTCTGAAGCAGAGACTTAAGATGACTCCTTTATTCCCCCTTCTAATCCCCAATTTCAGACAAACATGGGGCCCAGAAGTGAGTGAGGGAATTAAATGAAGGAACACAATTTCTCCCTGTCATTGAACTCTGACTAATGAGTCTATTTCTGGGTAATAAGAAGGAGCAGGAAGTGACAAGGCAGTGTAATGAATTAGTGGCCCAGAACCTCGTTAGTCAGAATAATCTTTCCACGAAAGATAAATGATGCAAACATTAATTATAAAGCCAGGGTGGAAATGCATCCCATTATTTGGCTTCCTAAGAAATCTATCCCAGTTATTATGAGGAATTTCAAACAACAACAATAATAATAATAATAATAATAAAGTAGGGCTCAGTGAGAACTTGGGGAGACTCGTTCCACTAGTGGTGGCCGGTAGGGGGAGCACAGCCCTTCTGCTTTCGAAAGGGGCTGGAGCCTGGGGAAGCGACCCTGCCCCTCTGGGGTTTGTCGAGTCCCTGTCCTGGCTTCTCTGCGCCTTGTAGGGTTGGTCATTCAGGGCCGTCCACTCTAGTCATCAAGATCCAGATGAGGTGAGGAGTTTAACTAGAACATTCTCCCCATCCAGAGAGAGAGAGAGAGAGAGAGACAGAGAGAGAGACAGAGAGAGAGAGAGAGAGAGACAGAGAACAAAGCTGAGGGTTTTCCAGGAACTCTGGCATCTTAAAAGGGGTCAGAGATCAAAATCATGGAGGAAATAGAGGTTAAGAGGTCAGACTCTGGAATCAGCCCAGCTGAAACTCTGGCTCGCTGGGCTTGGAAAAGTCCCGTAGCCTGGTTTCTTCCTCTGAGAACTGGTGATACCAGAGGCATCTGGTTAAGGAGGTTTTTCATGAGCATTAAGTGAGATGTGCATGTGAGATACTCAGCATCCATTAAGTGTTTCACAGATGCCATTGATGATGTGTTTTTAATGCAGAGTGAAGGTTGTAGAGCTGGAAGGCACGCTAGGGGCATTGAAGGAGGCTCTCTTGTTGCACAGGTGAGTGGGGAGAGCAGCTTCACTCAGCAATTCAGCAGGGGGGGCACTGAGGCTCCCGGCTCCAGGTGAGGCTCTGTCATCTCAGGATGTTTTTCATAGCCTGGATTTTTGGTCACAGCACAGAAGGGGAACAGCAGGGGAAAGGGAGGAAGCTAAATCAGTCTCGAGAAATGCGGTTGCTGAGGCCATTCCTCAGGAGAGCAAATAAACCAGTATTAAAAACTATAAAAAAGTATCCTGCAGCGCCTCGGTAATAAACTTGTCCATGACTTCGCGGCTTACAGGGTCCCAGCTTCTAAAGATTTGAGCTATCTCTTGCCCTCAAAGGGGTCGGGGAAGTCATTTGCTGAAGGGAGAGAAGTTTGAAGCAAAGATCTGGCGCTCTCTGGAGCCTCCTTCCAGGTGGCGTCCGACTGAAGTGGAGGCTGGGAGCTGCTTTTGTTTTGAAGGCTTTGTTGGTGTCTAACTGGCAACTCTTGGTAATGAGAGAAGAAAAAACAATTAATTGGAAATGAATTTTAATTGTCTCTGACTTCTCATTTGTAGGCTATTAAAATGAGATCCCTAGTAAAATATCACATCAGCTGCCTCACTCCAAGGTAACAGAAGGCACCCCAAAAGCTCCTCTCCCGCCACGTGCAGTACCCACTCCATCGTCATCCCTTTTGGCGAAAAGTGGGCTTGTAGGTTTTCAGCAAAATGAACCAAAGAGGGAAAAATAGAAAAGAATTGCTCTGAAATCTTCCCCTTTTCTTTCCTCTTTCTTTCTCTCTATCTCTCTCTCTCTCTCTCTCTTTTCCTTCCTTCCTTCCTTTCTTTTTCTTTCTCTTTCTTTCTTTCTTTCTTTCTTTCTTTCTTTCTTTCTTTCTTTCTTTCTTTCTTTCTTTCTTTCTTTCTTTCTTTCTCTCTCTCTCTTTCTCTCTCTCTCTCTCTCTCTCTTTCTTTCTTGTACATTTATTTATTATCACTAAGGAACGCATACCTGCATTCGTTTATTATTCTGTGGCTGTCTGTTTCGTTCCCGTTTCCAAGTGCTGTGGCAAGGTGGCTTGGAGAGCAGGGCTCCACCGGGGCTGGGCCTTCTGTGCCAGCCACTCACTCTCTACCTGGAATTGAGGCTCTAGTGGGGCTGGGTGAGGCCAAGGGAAATGGACACGCGGTACTGGAGCAGGAGACGAGGCGGGGAAAGCCTGAGAGTCGAGGGCTAGGACTCCTATGTCCCCTTCTCCTCCCTACCTCACTTGCTCCTCTAACCCACTGGGTCAGGGAGGTTTGTTTCTCAGACATGGATGCTGTCTGAGCGGCACAGCCCTTCTTGGAGGCCTCGGATCTAAGCTAAAACCACCTCTGACACTGCTCAGCGAGGTGGCTTTGTGATGGGAGCCAGCCCCTTCCCCTCTGCTCCCTCTGTCAGCAATCCTAGGTATTCACTCAGTAGATGCTAAAGGCCCGGGGCCCAGGAGGCTCCCAGAGAATGCGGCCCCCAGCCCCTTCTGAAAACAGATGTCCTTTCCTCTGCTTCACCATCGGCAGATGCTCCCCTCTTCCTCCAGCTCTGTCCTTTCTCACTCCATCCTCCCTTCTCTTTTTACCACCCTCATCATCTTTCTTCTGACCCTTTCTCCCAGCCCTGTTTCTCTCCAAGCAAAAGCGCCAGGAATTCCTCCCTTAACAGGCTCTGCTCAAGAACTTACTGGGAGGCTTTTGGGTCTTGCCTTTCTAGGTAAGGTCTGCTCTCAGCAACGTTACGGATGCCAGGAAGGAGCCATTTCTATCTCCCCCAGGCAGAGGCATAATCAGCCTGGAAGGCCAGTTCCACCCCTTGGGTCCCTGGGGCGCTATCTCGCGACTATACTCACCGTCCCTGCCCAACCCCATCACTGCGCAATTTATTTATGGAAGGCCAGGGACACCTGTCTCCGTCCTTCTAAATTACCTGCATATTCAGGGGATCAACCACAGCTCCTGCTTGCACAGGCCTTATCAGCTCTGGGCTTGCAGAGAATGCGGTTGAATCAATGTTAGCTCTGGGCTGGCAGGGTCTACCAGCGGCTGCCCTCACCCTCCTCTGGAGCCCACACTGGGCTGGGCATATCTGCGACTTGGCAGAGGTGGCAAATGGCTCGGAGCCCTGTGAGAACCGCCAAGAGTCAGCGGTATAAGAAGCAGAGGCCTTGGGCAAATTCACAGGCCACTGGAGAGTGACAAAGTGCCCATCAAGAGTGGTCGATCAAAGAAGTGGCGTCAGAAGTGGCAAAGAGAAGTGTATCCCCTGAGTTTGCCTCAGAATAAGGACCTGGACACCTGGTGGAGGCAATGATTTCTGTTGATTTGAGAGCTAAGGCCCCTCTGAAGGTTAAGTCAAGGTTTGGGGGCTCCAAACCTTGGACACCAGCAGGTGCTTGGCTCAGGGACAAAAAGGCCCTTGTCCTGGCTCCACCTGAGAGCGCTGGACTGGCTGTTGGCTGCCCCCTGGCTGCACCGCCACTCAGCAGCAGATGGCCAGGGGCCCACAGTGTGGCCTCTCTGTGTTCCTCTCCACGTGCCCATCCCTTTCTCTTTGTCTTTCTACACAAATTGCCTGTTTCTGGAGTGGACTCGACTTTCCACACCATGGGTCCGGGAGGACCAGCCTTCTTGGCAGGTGTGGGAGGAACAAGCCTGAGTGGTGCTGTCCCTCCCTCCCCACCAGGAACAGAGCAGCAAGGGGACCCTTGGACGTTCCCCCTCTGGGGAGGCCTCAAAGCATGGCACAGGCCCAAATGTATTCAGGGTTCAGGCAGGGATGTCAGCAAGCCAGGCTTCTGGGGCCAGGTGAAGGCAGAGGCGGCCGACTTGAGCAAATGAGCCTCCTTTGAAGGCATCGCACACTGACCGAGGATGCTGGGCCTGCTTCATGAAGCACACGTGGGCGTGTTTGGATGAGCGCTGTGTGGCTCTGCAGCTCCGAGGAAACCGCATCAGACACCCCTGACAGCTGGAGTGCCTCACCCTTTCAGTCTCCCTGGGATTCCAGGCCATTCTCTTCTGCCTGGCCTCTTCCTATTCACCCATCAGACCAGGCTCAAACCCACCTTGTCTTTGTTCATGGTGCTCTGGGCTGGCATTAGTTGTATGACAGAATATTTATTCATATATGTATTTTCCCACTAGACTACTGGTGCCAACAGGAAAGGGACATAATTCTTCTCAGGTATTTAGTACTCCTGGTACGTAGTAGGACTTCTGTGGAGGCTTGTGGAATTCAAACACCTATGGACCAGCCTTGGCCTCTTCTTTCTGGCCTTCAAAAGAAAGGCTTTGTGATAACTTCTGCTTTACAACAGAGAAGACCATGGCGCCGGGGTGGGAGTGGGAAGTGGCTGTGTTCCTGTCTGTTTTAGGCTTCAGCCTAAAAACAGATGGGGATGGATAAGAGGGCTGGGGAGGGCAGGAGGGTCAGAAAACTCCTGAGGTTTCTGGTGGTAAATTGTGAGTACAACAATGGGTCAACAAGGTGACCCCAGAACCCTTGCTGGGTGCCCACTGGGGTACAGCTGGTGACCACGGGGATGCTCAGGGCTGCCTGTGGGCTCCTGACGGAGTGGAGAGACTTGCGGTTGACCAGCCCATCTCCACTAACTTGGAAGGATGCCTGCCTGAGAGGACAAGGGAGGCTGGTGGGCTTCTCTGAGCAGGGCATTATGGTGGCCCCCAAAGGATCACAGGGCCCTTTCCGCCAGATCAACACTAGTGCTTCTGCCAGGCCCCAGCCTGTACTTCGTAAGAACTGCAAGTTCTGTCCTCCTTGTCTGTGTGTGTTAGTTTCAATGTGTGTGTCTTTCTTCTTATCGCCTTGTCATCTGGGTCACCTGCCCCCCTCTGGACACAGCTTGCATTTAAATATGGGGCCAGACAGTGACGTGATGCATTTAGGGGGTGATGCTTGCTGCTCTAATTTTTGTCTGCTTTTGGGAACTCTGCAGAAATGCTCTTCCCATCCCTCACCAGGAACAGTGCTGGACAAATGGTGCTAAAGGGACCTGTGCCTTGGGGGGCCCAGGTGACACCTGAGACCCCTCTGCAGACAGCACGGCAGCCTCTCTCTTGGCTCTCCCTCCTGAGGTTGGAGAGCAGAGATCTTACGTTTGCAGAAGGCCTTTTAAAACAAAGTGCCAGAACAAGGATTTGACAACACCAGTGAGGGGAAAAAAAATCATTTTTGCCCACCACTCTACTCCCCCGTCTGTTGGTGTCAGACTCTGATGGGTTGAAAGGCAGCACAAAGAGAAATAGGGTGGGGAGATGATGGCAACTCAGGGAGATAATTGACTTCAGAAATGCTATGTCTTGGACGTAGGAAGAAAACAAGTGAAAATATGTTATTTTACAACCTTGATACTCCTGACCTCATGGAAAAAACATATACACACAGCGTAAGGGTGGGCAGGTAGAGGGTCCTAGCACGGGGTGCGGGTGCCCTCACGTGGCCGTGAGAGGTAGTGCCACACACACGTTCCCTTTCCCAGAGAAGCAGACATGCTGCACAAGTGCTTGGCCACGGCCTACATTGAAACTGGAAAGAGCTCACTGAAAAGGAATGCAGTTCATAAAAAGTCTTCCTTCTCTACCCAAGACGTTCTTGTCACTCCTAGGGCTGTCATTCTTGAAAAGGAGAGGCTGGTATCGTAGGAAGAAAGCTCAATCCTAAAGCTCAGTTTGGTGTGTGTGACTTAGCAGCGGCACAAGTCTCATATTTGTCGCCTGTAAAGTGATCAGCGTGACCTGGACAGTGCTTCTGCTTCCCTGCAGCTGGGATGCTCTGGCCTTGAGGATGCTGAAACACCAGAGAGCTGGCAACTCGCTGGTATCAGTCGGGCGGGAGAACTCTTTGTGTGGGATTGCTTTATTTCGTTTGAAGTCATTCAGTGCTACGATTGTAGTCTTTCTCTAGTTCCCATGAATCTGGTGTTGGCTCAGTGTAACAGAACCAGCCTTATTGTTCCCATTTGCAGTTACAAGAATATTGCCATTGTTATTTGCAAGCTTGATTTCCGTCTGGCTACCTGTAACACTGCTTCTCTGAAACTCTCTGAGAGAAAAACCTTCCCCGCGGGATATAGGTTATCAGGCACCTAAACTCATTGCAGCTCCAAGACATGTACTCGCAGAAGGTTCATGAACAGATGACAGCCTGAGCTCTGGATTAGGGACCCAGATGTGGGGCTCATAGTTTGCGGTGTTTGGTCTTATGTTATCCCTTTCATCTGGCTCTTCATACAGCCCCTCACTTGCTGCTAGAAAAGAAAGCTCCCAGTGTGCCAGATGGATTCCAAAGTCCCATTTCCTGCATTCATCCCACCATATTTAAAGACTCTGTTCTTTTCAAATGCTTAGCCCGTGTGAGCGGACCTCACCCTTCACGTAGCACCCCATCTTCCTGATCCTGCCTGAGCTTCCAGATCTCCAGTTCCGTCTTTACTTTGGTTCTTGTATAAGACGAAGAGAGCATTTATCTTTTCTGTTTAAACCCTTGGGATATTTCTGTTTAGCAACACAGCAATTTCGGGCAGCTACACAGTTTTATTAAGTGTATTAAACAGCGGAGTAGCTCATCTGTTGTCGACTGGCTGTCTTGGCTCAATCCCAATATATCATGGGTGGTTTTCCCAGCACATTTTTAAATTCTTATTACTGACTAGGATATGATTTCACAAATGTTATTATAATAATTCATTAGTATCTGACATAACCAGTAATACAGACTGAACCTTTGCCAAGTGCGTTGTTGTAACCTTTTGGGAATGGTGGCCACATTCATTAATCATTGCTTGTTGAGTGCCTACTATGAGCAAGAGAATTTGCATTTTTCATTCTTTCATTTCTCATGACAGTCCAAGAAGGGAGGTAGGATTACCTCATTTTAACCAGAGGAGACCCTGAGGCCAAGGGAGGCTGAGCAGCGTACTCAAATTCTTGCAGCTGCTATATCCTAGAGGAGACCAAATTCACACCCAACTTGGACTCCAAAGTTTGTACATTTCTCATCATGACCCTCCACCCACAGACTGTGTGCGAAATTCCACGGAGGGCCTTGACTCAGAAGACCCTCTGCCAGCATTTTGTCTGTGGTTTTTATGTGTCTTCTCAGATGAAGATGACTCAAGACTTTAGGCAGAGGATGTTTTCCATTTAAATCCCCCAAAATAAAATGGCCGTGTTTCTAGAAGAGAGAAAAGCTCCGACTTCTGCTTGACTTTGCTTCCAGGGGCAAGAACTGGGGTCCAGATCCATAATCTTGGAGAGTCTTTTATGGCTTTCACATTTGGTGTTGACAGAACTGGCCAGCAAACCACTTGGACCAATGGTTTCACCCTTAGAAGCTTAACTGGGTAGACCCGTGTCACCTTAGAAACTTAACCAAGTAGGTCTCTGTCACCTTAGAAACTTAACCAAGTAGGTCCCTGTCACCTTAGAAACTTAACCAAGGAGGTCCCTGTCACCGTGGAAACTTAACCGGGTAGGCCTGTGTCACCTTAGAAACTTAACCGGGTAGGCCTGTGTCACCTTAGAAACTTAACCGGGTAGGCCTGTGTCACCTTAGAAACTTAACCGGGTAGGTCCGTGTCACTTTAGAAGCTTAACCAGGTAAGCCCGTGTCACCTTAGAAGCTTAACCAGGTAGGCCTGTGTCACCTTAGAAGCTTAACCATGTAGGCCTGTGTCACCATGGGACACGACTGACATTTAGTCAAATTTTGAAATGAGAGCCTTGAAGCTGAACCCTTGCCTTGCTCTTCTAGAGAATCTGATTTTTAGTAAGAGGCTCTTGGAAGAGACAAAGGTCCATTTTGTCTCCAGAACAGGTGAACATAGGGAAGAGAAACTGAAAAAGGAGGTGTTTAGAGCACACAACTGTTTTCAAATATTTAAGTGTTTGGTAGAAAAGGAAGGAGATGTTTTCTGTATAATTACATAAAGCAAAACCAAGACTGATGGACAGAAGTTATTTGGGAGCAATCTGTTCTTTCAAGGAAATTTTAAGGGTCTAAGCTACCCAAAGAAGTGAAGGACTGCGTTGGAGTTTTTCTAGCACTGAGGGTGTGTGTGTGTATGTGTCTGTGCCTTTGTACATGCATGTGTGGGCGTATGCCTGTGTGTGCTCATGCATGTGAGACTGTGAACCTACATATGCACATAGTGGAGGGAGCGTGTAAGAGACAGAGGTTTTATCAGATGACCTTCACAATTCCATATTTGCAGGAAGTCGATGATTAAATTTTTTAACCTGGGACTTCAGGCACCACAATTAGCCATTGGAGAGAGATTTGCTCAAGAAGTGTGCCTGGTGTACTTTTTCTTCATTGAAAATTTTAAACCTTCAAAAAGGTAACAAAAGTAGTATATTGAACAACTTCCCTCCATATTTACTATGCATCTCCTAGGAACAAGGTGTCCTCTTCCCGTAGCCACGACACAATGCCTGAATTCCAGAAACTTAGCCCAGATCTACTTCAGCCTCTGGAGTAGTCTGAATAATGTCTGTTATTACCGTCGCCCCACGATGGACCCGTCCACTTAGCGGCATTCTGTCGCCACATCTCTTTAGACTCTTTGAATCTGGAGCAGTGCTGTTGCCTTTTTCTTGCCTGACACTGACATTTTTGATGATGATAGACTGATCGGTAGTGTTGGGTGCTTTTCAGATGTTGCCCAAATCACCAGCAGCTAGATCTTCCTCTGGCATCTAATATATATGGAAACCGTACGGTGGGTTGGGAGGAACTCTGTGTGCTGGTGGCCCCAGGCCCCCGAGCCCTGCCCTGCTTGCAAGCACAACTTATGTGAGAGGCAGGGAGTGCCAGGAATGGATGCTCAAGGCCTGAAGTCTGTCCTGCCACTTGAGGCCATTTGAGTTTGCACAGATCACCCCGCTCCCGTGGAGGTCCACTTCCTCCTCTCTGCAGGGAGGACCTTTCATGGCAGTGATGGGAATTATGTGGTATATTACAGGTGGAAGTCCTTAAACTCTAGCAAAGTGCTAGACCAATGCAACAGTTTAGTATTTATTTTTAATATATCAGCGAGGTGCCTGAAGCTAGAACTGCATAGTGAGATTGACAAGTCTATTAGGAAAACTATAGGGAAATGATGAAAGCTGGGCTGGCCAGGCAGGACGGCTGCATACGCAGCCACACTTGGCCCTGAGTTCTTCTCCAGGTGTCAGATGTGACCTCTCTGTGTCCACTTCTAAAGGCTTCAGTTCCAGCAATGCCCGTGGCTTATTGAGCAATTACCGAGGGTCAAGCGCTTTGCCAAGAGAAGCCCAAATTCTCATAAGAATCCAGAAAGTTCCTATGAGCTCTATGTTAAGATGCAGAGATAAGGTTTCAGCGAGGTTATGCCATTTGCTCAACTGCATGCAATCAGGAAGTGTCAGGACTGAGCAGCAGCAGTGCCCCTGCAGAGGCCTGGCATCCCTTGTCCCCTCCACTCCTCTTACGCCATCCTTGTTGGCCTTATAACACAGAGCCTTGTGACACACAACTGGTCAGCAAGCCCTACTGTAAAGTCACAGGATTGATTTGAATCTGCAAGTGATCAGCTCTCCTGAAGCAGGACCTTGTCTCTTCACTGATATGCAGATGTATGCTAATAGGCTCCAGCATCACCCTTCCATCCATGACCTTCTCAGCTTTATTTATTTACTGACTTGATGAAGTGAAGAGGCCAGAGAACTAAGGAATTCATGAGAATTGCAGCTTCCAGGGGCCCCTGGTAACAAACTCTGTCCCTCCCTTTTCCTGCCTGGGGCCCAGATTGGACTGGGGTTTGAGGGAGGAGAGAACACAGGTGTCCTGACCATGTGCTGATGAGGCCCTGGACAGTCTTCTAAGAGCACAGCCTGGGCACTCCTGAGTTGTCTCCATGTGGGTTTCAGCGGGGTCCGGTGGCTGGATGGCCTGTCCATCACAGGGATGGGTGGCTCAGCCCTCTGGCTCTGGGCAGTGCCCAGGTCTGGCCCAGCACTGACCACTTGGCTTTCTGCTCTCTGGTATTTCTGCTCCATTCCACACAGAAGCCAGGAGGGCAGCTGAGGCTCCAAGGGCAAGGTCTTCTGAGCCCTGCTTGATCATGGCGGAGAAAGAGAAAGCATTTGAAACAGATGCCCTTCCTCTCGTAGTCCCCCTCCCGGCCTGGAGTCGTGAGACACAGGAAAGGCCTGACTACTGGGGCTGGGAGTTTTAGACATTCTTACCCAATGCCACTACATGTCACAGTTCCTCAAAGGCATTGCTCTTTTCTTCCTTCTCTCTTTCTCACTTCCTCTCCTCCCATCTCTTTCTTTGGCAAGAGCCCTTGGAGCTCCTGTTTCTTTTCCACCTTGGGGAAGAGTTTGTCACTGTATCTGTCCACCTTCTATGACTGACCCTCTTGTGTCTGGACTTCTGACCCTCCGTGTGAAACAGAGGCATGGCCAGAAGTGAGGATAGACCAAGGCTGTTGGGGGCGGGGCCCGCATATCAGTGCATGGAAAGAGCAGTTCACAAGCCCTGCAAGCAGCTACCTTCAACTAACACGTCCGTCTTCTCGCACGCAGCTTCCTCTGACCTCATTTTATCATCGTTATGGCAGCTATCATGTTACACAATTGCTTTTAAGATAAAAAAATATCTCATTTCTGGAGAAAGTGCTCATGGAGAGCAGCTGCTGTCCCTGTCCACTCTCTTCTCTGTTTGTGCTCCGTGCCCACTCAGGGCTGGAATCCCCTCCAGGCCACCATCGTTTGCTCCACGATCTGCTCACAAATGGAAGTCAGCCCCCTTGACATTTGGGAATCTGCTGCCTCCCTCATCAGAACCTGCTCCCTGCAGGTCTTCACCCATCTCCTCCCCTGTGCTTGGGTCCAGGTGGCCCCCATGTGCAAAGACAGAGGAGGACGTTCCGTGCGTGAAGAGAACAAAGTGCAGTGGAAAGAAGTAGGGAGGGGGAGCCTGTGGAGTCAAGTCCAAACTCTGGGTGAAATAGAGGAAAGGGTTGTCACTGTGCCTGCCAATCCCAATCATTTTTGGTGCTTTAGGAGGTACTGGGTTGAGAAGGATTCCAAAATTGAGTCCGGGCTCCATGAGATAGGCAGCCGTGATTGATTGCTAATGCCTGCGTGGGCGCGGACACAGAATTGCATGCTGCCTGCCCAGCTTTCAGCGGTGCCTCTCCCAGGAGCTCATCGCTGTGCTTCTGACCATGCTTCTCCCTCTGCATTTGTGTCCAGTTTGTCCCATTTCCCTCTGATGGTTTCTAGACCAACTAATGCCCCCTAGTAAGGTAGTAAGAAATATTGTAAAAATGTTACAGCATCCGTATCACTTGAAACTTCTTTGAAACGCAAAATCTTGGGTCTCACCACAAATAATACTGACTTGGAAACTCTGGGGTGAGCTCCAGAGAGCTGGGTTCTGACAGCCCTCCCAGTCATCCTGATGCAGGCCGACGTTTGAGAACCACTGTGTTAGGAGAATTGCGAGGCATGGGCTTTGCGATGGAGAAGGCTAGTGCTGGTGTTGGACTAACTCCTTTTTTGTTTTTGACAAAGTCATGCAAAGGTAAATCTACTAGTTTAGGATTCTCTGGGTGAAGCGCCTTGAGAAAGAACTATATTTTATAGCAATATTCGGCGGCAGATTTTTATCGAGCTTCAGTAAATCCCTCCTGGACAGGGGGAGATGAGGCTCTCTGGGTGACTGCATGATGTGACCCCAGACAAAGACAGTCCAGGGGCCCTGACCCCACGTCCTTCTCTGGTATTTACGTCTCTGTGTCGGCCGTCACAGCACCTTGTCCTCCCTCACCAAGGGTTGGCCTGCTCATGAAATTGACATTTTGGATTTTACTGAAATGAATTAGAAAGGATACCAGATACGGGCTGTTAGAGAAAAACAGGAATACCTAATAACATGAACTTTTCTGTGGATTTGAGCACGTCTGTGTATGTGTCTATGTACTTGTCTGTGTGTGTGTGTTTCTGTGTCTGTGTGTGCCTGTGTGTGTGTGCATCTGTGTAGGCCTGTGTGCCTGTGTCTGTGTGTGAGATCATATCTGTGTCTGTGTGCGCCTGTGTGTGTGCATCTGTGTAGGCCTGTGTGTCTCTGTCTCTGTGTCTGTGTGTGAGATCATGTCTGTGTCAGTGTCTGTGTGTGCCTGTGTGTGTGTGCGTCTATGTAGGCCTGTGTGTCTCTGTGTCGGTGTGTGAGATCATGTCTGTGTCAGTGTCTGTGTGTGTGCATCTGTGTAGGCCTGTGTGCCTGTGTCGGTGTGTGAGATCATGTCTGTGTCAGTGTCTGTGTGCGCCTGTGTGTGTGTGTGTGTGTCTGTGTAGGCCTGTGTGCCTGTGTCTGTGTGTGAGATCATGTCTGTGTCAGTGTGCACCTGTGTGTGTGTGTGTCTGTGTAGGCCTGTGTGCCTGTGTCGGTGTGTGAGATCATGTCTGTGTCAGTGTCTGTGAGTGTCTGTGTGAGCATGCGTGTCTCTGTGTGTGTGTGCCTGTGTCTGTGTATGTGCCTGTGAGTGAGCATGTGTGCCTCTGTGTCTGTGTCTTCTGGGTCTGTGAGTGCCTGTGTGTGTGTGAGCATGCATGAAGCTGTCTGTGTGTGTCTCCTTGTGTGTGTGTGTGTTTCTGTGTTGCTCTGTATGTGTGCATCTGTGTGTGCCTGTATGTGTGAACATGTGTGCATCTGTGTGTTTGTGTCTCCTTGTATGTGTGAGCATGTGTGTGACTGTGTATCTGTCCCCATGTGTATTTCTGTGTCTCTGTGTGTGTGCCTGTGTCTGTGTGTTTGTGTGTGTCTGCATGTGTGTGAGCATGTGTGTGTCTCTGTGTATGTCTCCTCGTGTGTATGTGTCTATGTTTGGGTGTACGTCTCCTTGTGTGTGTGTATGAGCATGTGTGCATCTGTGTCTGTGAGTGCTTGTGTGTGTGGTGGGAGCATGTATGAGTCTGTGTCTATGTGTATGTCTCCTTGTGTGTGTGTGGTGAGAGCATGTGTGTGTCTGTGTGTGTGTCTCCCTGTGTGTGTGAGCGTGCGTGTTTCTGTGTCTGCGTGTATATCTCCCTGTGTGTGTGAGCGTGTGTGCGTCTGTGTCTGTGTGTATCTCCTTGCATGTGTCTCTGTGCGTGGCTGTGTGTGTCTGTATGTGTCTGTGTGTGTGTGTGTGTGTGTATGTTCTCACCCTCACCCTGTGGCTAGAGAATCCGGCTAAGTGAAAAGCAATTTTTAGGCTGAGCTGACCAGTCCTTCCAATCTCAAGTGCTGTCTCTGGAAAAAGCACATCCAGGACGCAGCCCCCAGGGCTTCAGGCAGAACTGACAAGCCCACTGACACCTTTCAGCCGCCCTCCATGGGCAGCGGCTGGGTCATCGCTGGGTCCTCTCCCCGGCGCGAGTGACGCCTGGGCTGTCTCCTTTAGTGTCTCACCCGCTCCTGATCTGAACGCCTTCCTCTGTCAGCTGCTGATCGAGGCAGCACTGTTGGCATGCTGTAGAGCGGAGGAGCCTCTGTGTTCCTTCCTGGAAAATGGGGCAATACCTGTCTGGAAGGTTGTTGTGGGGACTAGTCTAAGAATCTCTGCACAAAAACAGCAACTGTGGTTGCAGTCCACAGCGGTGTTCTGCAAGGACCCCGAAGGACCAATTCAGAAGAGCCTCTGCGTGCTCCTGCTGTCCTAACACCGTCAGTTGTCAGTTGCGGGAAGTCACAGGAGGCTGAGGGCCCTCCCTCCTTGTAGCATGGGTGCAGCTGCAGAGCTGGAGAGCGGTGCCCTCTCCCTGCTAGCCTGCTCGGGACTGTGCCCCTGGGTGGGGACCAGGGACCCTGCCGGCCTTAAACACTGCAAAGCAGAGGAGCCCGGCGTGAGTCCGATTCTCACTTCCCCTGGAGGCCACTGACACCGAGATCGAGTCCTTCGTTGTTACTCCACTCTGAGTGCGTCTCTGCTGCGATTTGCTCTCAGCGTCTGCACTGAAAGCTGCCCGCATCCATTCAGTTCTGACAGCCATATCGAGATCAGCTCCCTCTCGGTGCTCGATCCCCTCTGGTTCCTGGGGCCCCAAGAGAGGGGCCGGCCCAGTACCTACTGGATCATGGTGGCAGCCGCTGTTTCCTGGGAAGCATGTTGTGCCCACACTGGCTCTGCCCATTTTACCTAGCAGCCAGGACTGAGGGGTGAAGTGAGATGAGCTGGAAAAGGCAGGTAGATGCCGTACACACCCCAACACCAGCTCCCCACCATTCTCCCTATCACACAAGCACAAGCAAGGATGCAGGCCTGTACTGCTTTCTAGGAACTCTGTGGCGAAAATAACAACCCACACTCATCTATCTGCACAGCAATTATTCTTCATTATAACTGAACTTTCCCTCTAAAAGCAAAGCTTCCCTTTCTTACTGCAAAACCCAACCAGAAGGTCTGCATGCTTTATTCCTAATCGAAAGAAGGATGCTAACAGCTCCCTGGCAGAGCATCGCTCTCTGCACTTCAGCAGCCCCCGCCTTTGTTTCTCTGCTTTTTGCTCCTCTGAAGTGAGGTGAGAAAGGGACTGGGGATGCATACATCACAGGAGCCCCACTGGCAGGGCTGTCTGCAGCGGGCCACTGTGCAGGGTGCACGAGAGGAGGGGAAACATCCCCTGCCCTCCGGCTCTGGTACCTAAGTCTCCTCTTGGGGAATGAAGAGATAATGCAACAGGCTCCAGAAGGAGTCTGACCAGGTTGATGCTTTAGGAGCCAAGAGTGGAGGTGAAGGGGAGGAGGCACATCAAGGGGGCCGATGGACCCTAATTTTGCATGATAGGGTGGGTTTGTAGTTGCAGAAATAGACCCCAGATGTGTCCAAGGTTCACTCTGTCAATGTGTTCACACTAAACCTGCCCTGCAGAGGACCAGAACATGAATAAAACATCCTATCATAATTGCTGTGGGGGGTCTGGCATGAGTGAGGCGACCTGATCCCCATGCCAGCATTCATGCTTATATCTGGGGGGCTGCAGGGCAATGCCAAAGAGCAGGTGGCTGCTTTAGAGGAAGGTCCCCTGAGGTGCCTCTGGGTTGTCCTTTGTCATCGGAGCTGATGGCCTCCCAGGCTGACTTCTCCCCAGGGTCTTCCCAGCCCTGGTGTGTGCTGCCTTGTGAGGAGCTGATCCACTGGAGGGTGGGATGTGCTTGCACTTAGAAAGGGCGTTCTAAAGGGCAGGCAGTGGCAAAAGGTTATTGGGACTGAATCAACCCCCACTTGCTTTGGAGTTCAGCAGAGTTGGGTTCTAATTCTAACTCTACTACTTACTGGCTGGCCGTGTATGGAGAATTCGAGATCACTTAACCTCACCTAACTTCATTGCTTCATTCTGTCTGTGGAATTGGAAGAATCCCCTCTGAATTTTGCTGTGGGAATGAAATGAGCTCCTGTGTGTGGTGCACTGAGAGCACGCGGCCCAGGGAGGACAATGCGTGGCGGGCTTCACGTCCTGACAACAGCAACTTTCTCTGGCTCTGCCAACCTGTCCAGAGTGATCCAGGGAGGATCCTCCTGGCTGGGTGGCAATGGACGTCTCTGAGAGTATAAAGCTATAGTCACACACCCCCACCCAACCTGGAAACTATAGAAAGGCAGTTCCCCCGCACTCCCCAGTGGGTAGCCTGCTTCGCTCTGCCTGGAAACCTTTTCTCAACAGCCTCTGAGCTGCTGGCAGCGTCCCCTGGTGCCCTCCCCAACCTGCAGCTTCCAGGGAGCTGGGAGGAGCATGCGCTCGGGCTGTCTCTGTCCTCTGGCTGACACAGCGGCTTCCTTTATGCAGGACCCTGGCCTCTCATTTGCTCAGCTTTGGGACCTGCCAGTGGACACTTGGCCCAGTCCCAGACTGGAGGCCCTGTGGCTTTCCCAGGCCTGCTCAGAATGCCACCCCCCTGCCTGCATGTGAGAAGCCTCCTTTCCCCACATTCCCGCATTCCTAGAGAGCAGGGGGCCTCTGGAGGCTGCAGTGCATATCCTGGCCCTGGCGATGACCTGTGCGAGATACAGGCTGGGCCAGCTCTCTGGGACTCCATGTCCCCAGCTGTGTAGGACAACGACACTCCCCATCGTGGTGAAGAGCCTGAGTTGGAGGTGGGCGAGGAGACCAGGGGCGTGCGGGAGCCTCGGGGGTGAGCGAGCGCCCACTAGGGTGAACATGAAAGCCGTCTTCTGTGGAGGCCGGCCCAGAGCCCGGAGAGAAGACCCACTCTGGGCTGCTCAGGGCTGGGAGAGGACCCATCTAGGTGGAAGTCTCAACCCAAGACTGAGCTTTCTAGAAATTCTAAGTTGGAGTGAGCTTTTTTTTTAAAATAGCTTACATAGGTGTCATGCGTAATTGTTACAAAGCCCCTGTGAAGAGGGATTAATGATGGCCCTTTGAGATCCCCGCAGAAGCCCAGCAGTTGGGCCGTTGACAAGCTCAATCAGCGTGGGGGGCAGCTACCACTGCCCAGCCCCCGTCAGTCCTCCC
Source organism: Mandrillus leucophaeus (assembly GCF_000951045.1). Lineage (NCBI taxonomy): Eukaryota > Metazoa > Chordata > Mammalia > Primates > Cercopithecidae > Mandrillus > Mandrillus leucophaeus. The sequence continues at coordinate 986,292 of NW_012110685.1, read as the reverse complement.
TGATGCACTGTTCAAACCGGACGAGGCTCCCCAGCCAGCATCCACGGGAAGCAGCCGGGCACTCGTGGAGAGTCGGGCAGGCAGGCCGACAGCACTCAGACCTCCCCAGAGCCAAACGGCAATGTGGGGTCGTGGCAGTTTGTCTCTGATCTCGTCTGTCTCTGACCCTCTATTTACTCTGCTACAAACATGTTGGTCTCCGTCTCCCGCTGGTCCCCTGTACACCAAACGCATTCCTGCCTCAGGGCCAAGGCCCCACAATCGCCCTATTTCAGTAGAAGCAGAGCCACAGCACCCTCTCGTTACCTTTTTTTTAAAAAAATCATTTTGCTTAGGCATTTCAATGTAACATAGTAGCATTTACTTGTTTATTTGTTTAGTGTCAATCTACCTCCACTAAAATAGAAGTTCCACACGAGCAGGGACATTGTTTTGTTCACTTTTTCACCCATAATGTCTAGGATATTGGCATAAAGAAGACACTCAATACATAAGTTTTTAGAATCTAGTCATGGTAACTAGAGGGTATTTCCAGCTCTGACATCCTACGATCTTATCCTACATAAGAAGTGCTGTCCTTGGCTCAGGATGCTTACAAGGAAGTCTGGAGTTGGCCCTGCCTCCCAGGATCTTCCCATCTCAAAGGAGTGGGAGGAGGAATGCATAAGGGGCTAAACAGCCAGGGGCTGATGAGGGTCCCCTCCCCAGTCCCCACCAGGAGAGCTACAGGCCACAGGCCGCAGACCATGGTCTCCCCGGTGGCCTCTGTCAGAGCAGGCTGGGCCTGGGAACTTGCTCACCATCCTGTCAGGAACTACAGTTGACCCTCAAATAATGCAGTGGTTGGGAGTACCGACCCCTTGGTTAGTTGAAAATTCATGCGTAACTTTTGACTCCTCAAAAATTTAACTCCTAATAACCTACTGTTGACTAGAAGCCTTGCTGAGAACATGAACTGTCAATTAACATGGATTTTGCATGTTATATGCTGTAATCTCACAATAAAGTAAGCTAAAGGAAAGAAAACGGTATTAAGAAAATCATAAGGAAGAGAAAATATATTTACTATTAATTAAATGGAAGTGGATCGTCATAAAGGTCTTCATCCTCGCCATGTTCACCAGGAGTAGGCTGAGGAGGAAAAGGAGGAGGAGGAAGAAGAATCAATCCTGCTGTCTCAAGGGTGGCAGAGGCGAAAGGGGTAGAGGAGGCCGAAGGGGAGGAGGCAGGAAGGGCAGGACTCTGGGTGTAACTTTGACTTTAAGCGGATTCGTGTATAAGCGGATCCGTGCAGTTCAGATCATGTGATTCAAGGGCCAACTGCATCTGGTTCAGAGACTCCTCTCTCAGCCCCTCATGGCTCAGCCCCACCCGAACACCGCCACAGCGAGGCTGGCCGAGAGGCACAGATAAGAATGGGGCCATTTCCTTTGATTTCCTTTGATGTTTTCCAAGGTAGAAAATAATTTCTGGCCTTTTCTAAGAAGCACTTAGCTGTGGGCTGGAGGTTGGAGAATGTTCCATCTGCTGGAAATGCTAATTAGAAGCAATCATAACCCAGACTTGACCTGCCAGGGCTCACTGGAGTGAAGCGGGCCCTGGTTGGAGGGTGTGGGGGCAGCGGAGCCCGGGCTGCAGGGCCACGTTCTGCCCCAGTTCGGGACAACCTGAACTGCTGGACTCAGAGACAGCAGGGACTGAGCTGGGAAGCACTCACCCCTCTTGCAGGTCAGGACCTGGGGCAGGTCAGGGCTCAATCCCAGGGCCTCGCCACCTCATGCAATGCTTCCACTGTGTTAGAAAGTAGCAAATGATTTCAATTACCCATGTTCCAGGGGAGAAGGAAAATTGCACCTGCATGAAATGTGACAACAGCGTCACGCGTGGGGTCAGCTGGTTGACAGCCATGAACCGCGGTCTGCACCTGCACCGTCCCAGCGCCCCTCCCACCCCAGTTGCTTGAAGGTGATCTCACTGCCCAGAGGGATGCCTGCCCCTTCCAACCTGGGCTTCGGGCAGGGATACAGGACATCAGTGCACTCGGTGATTGTAATGAGGGCTACAAGGAGGACAAGGTTTGAGACCCGCTGTGGCCTGGGCCTTCCACGGTTCCGGCAGAGCCCTCTGCTCCCCAGACCTTCACCAGCCTGGTCACAGGCTAGGGGCCTTCGTGGGCGTCAGCCTGGGGTCGGCGTCCCGCCTTGCTGTCCTCCCTGTCCACCTCACCTTCGGCCCCCGGGTGTGGCTGCAGAGTGGGGCAGCTACAAGTCACTTGAATTAGTGCTGCCCAAGTGCCTGGGGTGGGAGTGGGGGATGCTGCAAGAGATGCACGGAAATACGAATGTCCAAGGCTCGTGCTCCTCAAAGAACAAAACCACTCCACAGGATGCCACTGGGAGAGGCCACAGGAGAGGGGCCCCAGGGTCTGGTGGCGGAAGGGCTGTGAAGTCCCGCTGCTCCTCCCCGGCCTTTGCTGAAGATCTTGGGATGGTTTCCATCCCATTCCCACCCCACGTATCCTCCAGCCCTGCACTCACATCCCCTTGGTGCCGAATGTGTCCTAGCAAAACAATCAGTGAACGTATTTTTAAAAGAAAACTCATTTACCGCGCAGTCCTCTGGAGTCGTTGACGGAATAGCCCTCCTCTGAATGGAAATAGTGGTGTAATGGCCTCCCCGGGGCTATTATTGCGCTGACATTACAGCAGGCTAATAAACCCCGGAGGGGTGCGGCGCGCGCAGCCGGGCAGTTCCCACATCTGGATGAGCAGCCGCAGGT
>NW_012110685.1:980187-981493 GCF_000951045.1 Mandrillus leucophaeus | reverse complement strand
ATACTAACTATAAAAAATTATTAATATTTTAACAATAATATTAAATAATAGTACTATTTATTTAATAGTACCATTAAATACATTAAAAATAGTACTACTATAAAAATAGCTACTGGGTGTTGAGTTTTGGCTCTGTGTGGGTCATGTGCTAAGAGATTCGTGTTCATCTTTTCATTTCTTCTCACAATTCCTAAGAGGTAGATGCCATTATTATCCCCATTTTGCAGATGAGGACACTAAGGTGCAGAGAAGTTTCATGTTGTCTCTGGTCAGCCGTCAAGTGTGACATCCAGTCCACTGTGCTGGGATGTCGAATAGGCAGAGACCACCAGAATTTCCCCTTGAGGACTGGCAGGCTGGAAGGACATGTCCCAGTGCCTGGAGAGATGAAGGAAACCACTCTGTTGCTTCTCAGTGCTCCAGCAATGAAATGTACATCAAACAGAGATGTAGATCCACCCAGGATGGAAAATGGAAGGCCAGCAAGGGTGCCATGAATCCTGGGTCCTCTCTACCCCATCTCCCCTCCCACAACGCAGGCTGGGACTGCACTCCTCAGAAGGTGGGGTCAAGGCTGTTCTCACCCTTCCTGCCGGCAGCTGGCACCCCGGGCCAGCTCCTCCCACTCTCATCACCTGCCAGCCTTCCACAGAGACTCAGCAATACGAATGATTATTGGTCGCATACCTATTCCCTGGGCAGAGGGATTCTCATTTACATGGTTGGCTCCCTAGTCCACACATGATGAAATTCTGTGGGATAACCCTGTGCTGTTGTGTTGGCAATGACAGCAGAGAGGACATGAAGCTGGTGGTCTTGCAGGCGGGGATCCATGTTGCTGAATTCATGATGAGATCAGCACGTCTGTCCCCTCACACATCTGTCCCTGAGCTCATCTATTTGTGCAACTGGGTAGAAGAGCACACCAAGCTGGCAGAGAAAAGGCCAGGAATGCAGATGAGAGGAGAGAAAAGTATGACACGCAGTGAGGCTTCCCTGAACGCCTTGGTACAGCTCACACGTTCGCAGATATTTCATTAGGAATATGAACAAAACTGCCAGAATGCCGGAAATCGAGGGGCAGGCATTCTCCCAGGGAGATGCGTGTAGGGGGTAGAGATGTGAACCCCAGTACCGGAAAAGGTGGGCATGACGCGCAAACACCCAGGGATCAGATGGACAGAAACCAGGCCTGAGCCAGCCCAGAGCACCTATTCAGTCCCCACGGGCTGTGGAGATGCTGCACCGGCTCAGCGCCCACCGACCCAGCAGAACCGAAGCACCCAGGGGACTCCACGCTTCCTCA
>NW_012110685.1:976106-978017 GCF_000951045.1 Mandrillus leucophaeus | reverse complement strand
CTCCCCGAGCCGCGAGGCTGCCTCCGCCGAGCCAGAGAACAGGCTCCCAGGGCAGGGGAGGGTCGTCTCAGCCGACTCCGGACAGCGGGGAGAGCAGCCTCCCCGTCCTCCTTCGGTGCCCCGCCTGGGTTTCTGAAAGCGGGTTTCAAAGCAGGGTTGGAAGGAGGTTGGGTAGCACACGCCACTAGCTCAGAAAAACCTTGTTAATGGTTACTTTGAAGGTCCATGAAAAATGCCTTCCAAATGCATCAGAATGGGATGGCACGTGTCATTTCTCTTTCGGAGAAGTCAGTGAGTTGAGCTTCAAAATCCCAAAAGTGTTAAGAGTCCCGGCTCCTCCCTCCGCCTGCTCCTCCCAGACACACGCTGGGCAGGCTCTTCTCTGGCTGCTGCCTCCTCTGTGCCCGGGGTTGCTCTGGCCCCGCAGCAGCACCTGGCCTGTCGGCTTCACATCCCCAGTGACTGACCAGCATCTGCCAGGCAGCAGGGCCCAGGTCATGCTGCGAGTTGAGCTTGATGCTGCTTCTTCGGTTGTGGAGTGGTGGGGAGGGTGATGCGTGTGTGGAAGACACCAGCTGCTCCCAGAGATCTGACACCCAAACCGTCAGTCCTGCTGTCTGGAGCACCATTTTGAAGCAGAAAATAGGACCCTCAGAAAATATGACCATCTTGCAGACCAATGGGCAGGTGTCCCATCCCCGTCTGAGCTGATGTCACCCCTGCTCAGAGGCCTGCGAAGCCCCACACATTGTAGAGGTGTTTCCTTAGATTATCAGAGCCCTGGTGCGTTCTGCGAGACACACTCTTAGTTAGCTAGTTGGTTTTTAAAAATGCATTTAGTTGGTTTTAATTTTACATGTGCATACCCTTCAGTGAAAACGAGAGCTACCCATAAATTGGATGTTTGTTAAGGAAAATCCCCGCAGCCCCCGAGGAAGGAAGGAACACTCTCCAGGGATGTCTCTGTACCCGGAGCTCTGCTTTTTACTTGCCAGGACTGAGCCCCTTCTCCTGAGAGCCAGTGCACTGCCTGTGGCTCAGCATGAGGCCGTGGGGAGGGCCCAGGACCTGAGCCAGGCAGGAACACAGGTGGCCTGGCAGGGAAGGCTGTTCTGGCCCTGACTTGCCTCCCCACCCAGTATTGCCTGGCCCCTCAGAAACTAGCCATGGTTAAAAGGCTTGACACAGGAGGGGCTGGAAGGACGGAGAAAGGAGAGGGGTCAGAGCCAGGGCAGAGTGAATCTGTCTCTTCTGATCCCAGCCCAGGACAAAAGCTATTTAGAAAAACAACTTTCAGGGGCTTAATTCAAGACTCTCTCAGTCCCTAGGCCAGACTTATGAGATTCATCCCCTGGAATTCAATTTCCCCACAAATGTTGCTTTTGGCCCGATTGCCCTGGAAGCACTCATTCCTTCACAGGTGTTCTGAGGACAGGTGGAGCTGAAGTCCTTTAGGAGGGGCTGGCCGGACCTGAGCAGCCGTCTGGGAGGGCTGGGGTTGGGCCAGGCCTCATGCAGGGGGATGGAGCCCCATCCCAAGGGAGGCCTCAGCTCCTCATCCTCCCTGCTGTTCCTCCAGGCCACAGGCTGCCCCAGGCTCATGGGCTTGCAGTCTGAGGAGCCCCATTCTGAAAAGATCTCATGCCAAGTTCCCCTTCCAGGACACCTGCCCATAATGGCATTGCGTAGGCATCTGCCCTCCTCCGTCTCCCTGCCTGCTCTGAAAACGAGAACAAGAAAGAGACAAGTGGGAATAATAGAGAAATTATCAGCATCACCAGCACCTTATATTGTGGTTTTCCCTCAAATCACAAAATACAATGCTACTATTAAAAATAGTACTATTTAATAGTAATATTAAACAAATTAAACATAATAGTAATATTAAATAATATAAATATTAATATATTT
>NW_012110685.1:973694-974621 GCF_000951045.1 Mandrillus leucophaeus | reverse complement strand
GGCCTGAGCCAGCCCAGAGCACCTATTCAGTCCCCACGGGCTGTGGAGATGCTGCACCGGCTCAGCGCCCACCGACCCAGCAGAACCGAAGCACCCAGGGGACTCCACGCTTCCTCAGAAGGGAGAGCTTTCTCTGCCCTCAGAAACATCACCGTGGACGCTGCCTTGTTGTCAGACCAAACTTCCCATCTGCAAGATGTCAGAGTGCAGAGTGGGGGGCCTGAGTGTGGGAGAATGGCTGGAAGCAGTGAGCAGCAGTCTGGGGTCCGAGGAAGGCCGGACGTGGCTGCTAAGAGCAGGTCGTGGCCCACATCCTTGGGGAACAAAATAGGAGGATTGCTACTTATAGTTTGGGATTCTGGAGCAGAGCCAGCCTGAGGCACAGGACGGGTGAAGACGGGGCTCAGAAGGAAGCTCTTTGTCCGGTCCACCCTGTCACTTCTCCATCAGCGCGGAGAGGAATGTCAAGGGGCTGGCAGGGGGGAAGTGGAGGCTGCCTTGGGTCAAACCCAGGCAGGAGAAGAAGAAATCCTCAGCGAGGGCCTTGGAGCCCGTGGGGAGCAAGGGGCTTGGATCACTCAGCCGGGCCTTGCCCTTTCTGGAAGGATGTGCGGTCTGGGTGGGTGAGTCTCAGACGGCAGAGGATCAGGCACCTGCCCGACCCTGGCGCCAGGGAGCCCTGGGCTGTCCTCTGAGCAAAGCCTGCAGGCCTCGGAGGGCGCACCAGGGGCCCAGGCCACCCCTGGCCCTGCACCCACAGCCTACGGCCCCTCCTCCCGCAGGGCCAGGGCGGTTCCTTCCGTCCTTAACCTTCGCGGAACGTAGTTCAGATCCTCAGGCCCAGCAAGCGCCCCAGTGTCGGGGGCGGGGCCGCGGTGAGTTCGCCCCTGTGGGCCTGGGCCCGAGGCGTTGCCCGGGTGATAAGAC